>NC_141199.1:3237500-3512500 GCF_054491065.1 Syngnathus leptorhynchus | reverse complement strand
GGGAGCGCTGCTCTAGCGTGGTTTATTCATTATTTAAACGATTTTAATTAAAATCCCATAAATAAATAATTAAAATTAATTAATTAAAATTAATTAAATTAATGGCGTCTCGGTGGGGCAGTGGGTAGCACGTCCGCCTCACAGTTAGGAGGGTGCGGGTTCGATTCCACCTCCGGCCCTCCCTGTGTGGAGTTTGCATCTTCTCCCCGAGCCCGCGTGGCTTTTCTCCGGGTTTCCTCCCACATCCCCGAACATGCTTGGTAGGCCGATTGAAGACTCTAAATTGTCCCTAGGTATGAGTGCGAGTGCGGATGGTTGTTCGTCTCTGTGTGCCCTGCGATTGGCTGGCAACCGGTTCAGGGTGTCCCCCGCCTACTGCCCGATGACGTCTGGGATAGGCTCCAGCACGCCCGTGACCCCCGTGGGGACAAAACGGTTCAGAAAATTAATGAATGAATGAATAATTAAATAATTAAACTATTTAAAACTAGTCAATTAAATTAATTAAAACTAGTTAATTAAATTAATTAAAACTACTTAATTCAAATTAATGAAATTAAATTAATTAAAATCTCAGCAGTCTTCACACATAAAAAGACTTGTTTTTGATCGTGCGTACCACTCCATTTGCTCCGAAGTTCCGTTGTCCGAATCAAACCTTTTTAACTCCGGAGTTGGTCTTCCTTTACTGATGACCTCCTGCTTCGACCGAAAATCCATGATTGAAAATCGTTTAGATATGTAATCCTCCATTGTAAAACTAAATGTAAAAACGGAAAAGAAAAAATAAAAGAATGTAAAACAAATAAATGGACGACTGCTCCTCAGTTGTTCACTGTAAATTTGAACTGGAGATCTCTTATTCTACAGGTAGGCGCATGAAGCATCCCGGGATCACTAGCACCCCCTGCCTGGAGAACCTTTTTTCATAGCCTCCGTAAGATTTCTTTTCATAGCCGTTTTGTTCATCAAAAGAAACATGACGTTACAGACGGATGACTAAAAACACAAGATATATACATCATCTTAACTACGGAAATTAATTATTATAGCCACAGTGTTCAAATACACATAAAGAGTGACAAAGACGGATAGCAGTTCAGTCTAACTGCATAGCCTGTCAACATATCACATAACTCCGTGTGATAACGCAATCCTCAGAGGAGGCTAGACAGGACGTTGGCTCCTTCGAGCGAATCCATCCATCCATCTTCTTCCGCTTATCCGGGGTCGGGTCGCGGGGGCAGCAGCTTTAGGAGGGACTCCCAGACTTCCCTCTCCCCAGCCACTTCATCCAGCTCATCCCGGGGGATATAGTCTCTCCAGCGCATCCCGGGTCCTCCCTGGGGGTCTCCTACCGGTGGGACATTCCCGGAACACCTCCCAAGGGAAGCGTCCAGGAGGCATCCTGATGAGATGCCCGAGCCGCCTCATCTGGCTCCTCTCAAAAGTCAAAGTCTGCTTTATTGTCAATGTCTTCACATGTTAAGACACACAAAGAGATCGGAATTACGTTTCCCACCGTCCCACAGTGACTAGACACATCACACAACACACACAAGCAAATAGCACAAAGAGTAAAAACAATAGATAAGAGTGATGAATAAGTAATACGCAAATAACCCAATAAATAAACAATGAATAAATAAATAGACAAATAAGAGGAGCAAAATGGAGCAAGCGTGCATACAGCAGACAGCCAGAATATAGCGCAAAAGAACAGGACGTTATGCAGCCGAGGGTGGAGGGGAGAGAGAATTCAGGATCCTGACAGCTTGGAGTATGAAGCTGTTGGTGAGTCTGGTGGTGCGGGAGCGCAGGCATCTGTACCTCTTCCTAGAGGGCAGAAGATCAAACAAAGAGTGAGCGGGGTGACTCACATCACACACAATCGCGGTCGCCTTGTGGGTGAGACGGGAGGTGTAAATGTCCTTCAGGGAGGGGAGTGAAGCCCCAATGATCTTACTAGCTGTGTTCACCATGCGCTGCAGGGCCTTCATGTTGTATTCAGCTTGACGGTATACCTTACAGCCGGTGTCCGCCAGCGGGTTCGGGGATTGCCGCCACGACAGGCCCCAACGACCTTACGGCCGCAGCTCCGGTCGGCTGCCTCAACAATGGACGAAGGCCCGGCCACCAGGCACTCGCCTTTGAGCCCCACCTCCAGGCCTGGCTCCAGAGGGGGACCCCGGTGACCCGCGTCCAAGCGAGGGTCCACTCGGACTCAATGTCCCCCACCTCCCCCGGGACGTGGGAAAAGCTCTGCCGGAGGTGGGAGTTGAAGCTCTTCTTGACAGGGGTTTCTGCCAGACGTTCCCAGCAGACCCTCACAGAGCATTTGGGGCAATAAGTATGTATAAGTATAAGTATGCCCACACTTGCTCGACGCTTCTCACCGTGGGCAACTCCAGAGTGGAAGAGAGTCCAGCCCCTCTCGAGAGGGCTTGTACCAGAGCCCAAACTATGTGTGGAGGCAAGTCTAGGCATGTCTAGTCGGAACCTTTCTGCCTCACACACCAGCTCGGGCTCCTTTCCAGCCAGAGAGGTGACATTCCATGTCCCTAAAGCCAGCTTCTGCAGCCGGGGATCGGACCGCCAAGGTTCTCCCCGCCTTTGGCTGCCACCCAGCTCACTTTGCACCCGATCAGCTCATTTTGCACCCGACCCCTTTGGCCCCTCCTACAGGTGGTGAGCCCATAGGAAGGTCCAAGCAAATCGTCTTTGGTTTTAAAAGAACTATACAAATTCAGCGATTTTGGTTCAAAATGATACAAAATTATTGAGAATAAAAAGAAAATGACTATAATAAAAACAATTGAATTTGGTTTTCCCCTTTTCATGATGGGAGGGGAGGCGTAGGTAGGTAGGTCGTTCGGTCGTTCGGTCCGTCCGTCCGTCCGTGGTTAATGTTCCCTTGGAAATATGTTTAAATATTTGATGCCTTGCGGTTGATATACGCCGTAGGCCATAAACACAGATTTAATACATTGTTAATATAGTGGTTTAGTAAGTAGGTAGGTTGGCAGGCAGGCAGGCAGGTTGGTAGGTAGGTGGGTTCGGTCAGTCCGTCCGTCGGTCCGTCAGTCAGCCGGTTGGTCCGTCAGTCAGTTCGTTAGTCCGTCAGTCCGTACTTATGTAGGTAGAATCCACCATGAGGTATAATAAATCATCTACCATAGTTTCCGGACTATATATCGCTCCGGAGTACAAGTCGCACCAGCCATGGAATGCATAATAAAGAAGAAAAAAAAAACCATATATTTCGCACCAGAGTACAAGTAAATTTTTTGGAGAAACTTTATTTGACAAAATCCAACACCAAGAACAGACATGAACAGGCAACAACAGGCGAAACGATACAGTATGCTAACGTTACACAAACACAATCGAGGAACTGAGAACGTGCCTGACGTGACATATTAACAGTTATTCAAATAACTATAACCTAAATAAGTTTATCAAACCATCCGTGTCACTCCAAATCATTAAATCCATCAAAATGTTCGTCATTTGTGTCACTTATAAACAACAGCACTGCTGACTCTGGAAGTGCATGCAACGCTGACTCATCGTCAGTTGCAGTTCAAGTTATTCTCCAAGTTATCCTACGTATAAATAAACTATACATCAAATAACTATAACATAAATATCATTTTTATCAAACCATGCGTGTCACTCCAAATCATTAAATCCATCAAAATCATCGTCCTCTGTGTCTCTTAAAAAAAACACAGCTGCTGACTCCGGATGTACAAGCGGCGCTGACATCAGACTTGTCGTCAGTTGCGGTTCCAATTATTTCACTGGCCTATATAACTATATATAAACCATATACGTATCAAATAACTATAACATAAATACGTTTATCGAACCATCCGTGTCACTCCAAATCAATAAATCCATCGAAATCTTCATCCTCCGTGTCACTAACTCTAGCTCCTGACTCCGAAAGTACATGCGCCGCTGAGGTCAGACTCATTGTCAGTTGCTATTTTAATTATTCCACAGGCCTTGTGCGGTTTAAAGTGAAAATACCATGTGAAGTGATCAACTATACTAGTAAGTAATGGCTTGATTATCAAGTTATGTGTTAATAATTTCACATATAAGTCGCTCCTGATTATAAGTCGCTCCCCCTGCCAAACTATGAAAAAAACTACGATTTATAGTCCGCAAAATACGGTAAATTAAACAGACTTTATGTTTAACTTTCCGTTTAATTCAAGGAATTTGCATTTTAAATGATTTTTAATAAATTATGATCATTGTAATTGTGAGATAATCAATGAACATCCATCCATCCATTTTTTTGAACCGCTTTATCTTCATGAGGGTCACAGGCATGCTGGAGCCTATCCCAGCAGTCCTTGCGCTGTAGCTGATGATACGGTGCCTGTTTCAGATAATAGTACATGTGTACCAAATATTTACAATAAAATTCCTATGGTCGTATCGTCCCACCGCGCTAATAAACAATTGAGAGGTGGTGTCAGGCCTCGAGAACACAATCTTACTTACGTTTAGAAATTCTTTGATAAATACGAACCCTGATCGACCGATTACACTTAAACTTGGTTTTATGAATATTAGATCGCTTCATACGAAAGCAGTTCTCGTTAATGACCTCATCACGGAACATAATCTGAATGTATTTGGTTTTTGCGAGACCTGGTTAAAACCTAATGAACTGCTACCGCTTAATGAGGCCTCGCCTCCAAACTTTGTGAGGTAACGTGGCGCGTCCTCGAAAAAAGGGTGGGGGTGTTGCCCTCATCTCAGATTCCGATCTTAGATTTACGCCTCGTTCGATTAACGTATTTAAAACATTTGAAGTTCTCACTGTTCGATCCACCGCTTTATCGTCGTTTTATCTTGCTGTTATTTACTGTCCACCCGGGGCTTACTCTGGCTTCCTGGATGAATTTTCAGAATTTGTGGCTGATCTAGTGACAAATATGGATAATATAATAATCATGGGCGATTTTAATATCCACATGAATTTACCGTCAGAGCCACTTACTTTGGCGTTTGTGACTCTAACTGATACATTTGGTTTTACGCAAGCCGTACAGGCAGTAACGCATAAGAATGGAAATACCTTAGATCTGGTATTATCCCGAGGACTGGCAACCTCAAATATAACAGTACTGCCATACACTACTGTTTTGTCTAATCATTACTTAATAAAATTTGAAATTTTAGTTCTTAGTCAAAGACAAGAGAGTAATCAGAATTATAGCAGTCGTAATATTAACTCCATGACTGCAACTGCGCTATCTGAGCTACTGCCACCAGCAACTGCCGTATTTCCCCCATATACCGGCTCTTTTGATAATCTTACAAATGAATTCAATGCTACATTGTTAAATGCCATCGACTCTGTGGCGCCGCTACATCTGAAAACTCACCGTAGATTGCCTACTCCGTGATTCACAGATGAAACACGTACGCTGAAGCAATTATGTAGAAAGCATGAACGCAAATGGCGTTTAACCAAACTTGAGGTTTTCCATCAGGCATGGTGCGACAGCCTCCTGAAATATAAAGATGCGCTTATCTTAGCAAAAACTTGTTATTTTTCGCAAGTCATTAATCTCAATAAAAACGATCCTAAATACCTATTTGATACAGTGGCAAAGCTAACACTACACCAGCCAACCCTCGATAGCTCTTTTCACTCAGCTGAGGAGTTCATGAAATTCTTTGCTCGAAAGATTGAATCCATTAGGGATGAGATCAAGATGACCTTTCCGATTGCTCAGTCGAGACCGCCGATTACCGGCGCTGACGATCATGCAATAACCCTCTCAAATTTTAAAAGTGTGTCCGTCGAAAGGCTTACAGAATTAGTTAGTGGGGCTAAACAAACAACATGTTTACTCAACCTGCTTCCAGCCAAACTATTTAAAGAATTATTTAAAATCTTAGGACCATCCGTCTTAAATATAATTAATCTGTCTGTCTCCTCTAGGATAGTGCCAACAGCTTTTAAAACTGCTATCATTAAACCGCTACTTAAGCAACCAAATCTTGACCCAGACTGTCTCAGTAGTTATAGGCCCGTTTCAAATTTCGCATTCATAGCAAAACTTCTTGAAAAAGTAGTAGCGCAACAGCCTATTGATTACATGGTCGCTAATAATCTATTTGAATCTTTTCAGTCTGGTTTTAGAGCTAATCATTTCACTGAGACAGCACTTGCTAAAGTGACTAATGACTGCCGCTGACCGTTGACGGTGGAGAGAGTGAGCAGCACCAGATTCCTGGGAGTGCACATCAGTGAGGACCTCTCCTGGACCACCAACGCTGCGTCGCTGGCGAAGAAAGCTCAGCGCCGCCTGTACTTTCTGCGGAAACTCAGGCGAGCAAGTGCTCCTCCCGCCATCATGACCACATTCTACCGTGGCACCGTTGAGAGCGTCCTCTCCAGTTGTATCGCTGTGTGGGGTGGTGGCTGCTCTGAGTACAACATGAAGGCCCTGCAGCGCATAGTGAACACTGCAAGTAAAATCATCGGGGCTCCACTCCCCTCCCTGAAGGAAGTTTACGCCTCCCGTCTCACCCGCAAAGCAGCCGCGATTGTGTGTGATGTGAGTCACCCGGCTCACTCTTTGTTTGTACTTCTGCCCTCTAGGAAGAGGTACAGATGCCTGCGCTCCCGCACCACCAGACTCAGAAACAGCTTCGTACTCCAAGCTGTCCGGATCCTGAATTCCCTCCCCCCGCCACCCTCTGCTGCATGACGTCCTGTTCTTTTGCGTTATGATCTGGCTGTCTGCTATTAGCACGCTTGCTCCATTTTGCTGCTCTTATTTGTCTATTTATTTATTTATTTATTTATTGTTTATTTATTTGGGTTATTTGCTTATTACTTATCTGTTGCTCTTGTCTGTTCGTTTTTACTCTTTGTGCTATATGATTGTGAGTGTTGTGTACTGTGTCTAGTCACCGTGGGACGGTGGGAAACGTAATTTCGATCTCTTTGTGTGCCTTAACACGTGAAGAAATTGACAATAAAGCGGACTTTGACTTTAGTGCTGCCTTCGACACTGTAGACTTCGATATTTTATTAGAGCGTCTTAAAGGTTGTGTTGGTATTTCAGGGTCAGCACTATGCTGGTTTCACTCATATCTATCAGACAGGACGCACCGAGTGGTCCATGGCAATACGTCCTCTGAGCTCTATAAGGTTACGTATGGTGTCCCACAGGGATCGGTACTAGGACCAATTCTATTTAATATTTATGTGATTCCGCATGGAGACATAATTCATAAATATAATATTAGTTTTCAATGTTACGCGGATGACACCCAATTATATATGCCGTTATCAATGACAGATCTGCAGGACTGTTGTAATCTTGAGGCGTGCCTCGCGGAGATCAAGCAATGGATGTCTCTCAACTTCGTCTTAAGATAAAACTTAGATGTTGATAATTGGTCCAGCTCGTTATCAACATTTATTTAAAGAAACCACTACGTATAACTATAGATAACCGTACTATCACTCAGAGTGATACTGTAACTAATCTCGGGGTAATATTTGACCAAACGCTCTCCTTTCAAAAGTACATTAAGAATATAACCAAAATTGCGCCGTCGCGCCTGGACTACTGTAATGCATTATTCTCTAGTCTTCCCAAATCCAGCATCAAAAGTCTACAGTTAGTACAAAATCCTGCTGCAAGGCTGCTCTCACGGACAAGAAAATTTGATCACATTACCCAAATATTAGCCAATTTACACTGGGTCCCGGTCCATTTAAGATGTGACTTCAAGGTTCTTCTATTAACCTATAAATTATTGCATAGCTTAGCGCCTTCATATCTCGTCGACTTAGTTGTTCCTTAACCTTCGTTCACAAAACGCTAGTCTTTTAGTGACACAGAGGGCCAAGAAAATGTCTGCAGGGTCTAGAGCAAGGGTGCTCATTACGTCGATCGCGATCGACTGGTCGATCACGGAGGCAGTACTGGTTGATCGCAGTGTGACGTTTAAAAAAAATAAATTGTCAGCCTATCATCACATTATTACAGAAAAATTAAATATTTATTATGTGTGTTGTGCAATATTGGCCTATTCAGTTATGCAAGGTACATCAACATACATTGTACATACAAAGAATCCTTAACAAATTTGAAAATAGTTATGTTTTGCATTTTTGTGGCGTGTAGGTAGATCATTTTTACTTGGTTGTTTTATAAGTAGCTTGCATGGTGAAAAGGTGTGAGCACCCCTGGTCTAGAGCATTTTCTATTCGGGCTCCAGAGCTCTGGAATGCCCTACCAATGGGTATTAGAACTGCTACCTCAGTAGAAACATTTAAGAGACGTTTAAAGACGTATTTCTATGATATGGCCTTTAATTAACCTGTAGTGGCCGATTTGGCTGGAGTTTGTTGTTGGTTCTCTGGGGAGGTCGTTACGTGACACCCAAGCTGACAGCGGCTATTTAGATTCTCGTGGACCAATTCAGGATGAAGGAACTGCAGCAGATTACCCTCCTCGAAGACACTGCCAGGACGATCGAGGGCTCCTCTGACAGCTCATCGCTTTGGCCTGGACATCCACCATTTGATTTCCATATGATGTGTTTTATGCGCCCTCTTTGCTTCCATTGCAGCCTGGTGATCACAAAAGGAGGATCCTTCCATCTGTGGTCCCTTCTCAAGGTTTCTCATTGTTCCCCTGGCAGGGTTTTTTTTAGTTTTTCCTTGCCCTTTTGGGAGCTCAAGATCAGGGGATGCTTTGAGAATAATTGTCAATTGTTTTTCTATGTGAAGCCCTTTGAGACTGCTTGTGATTTAGGGCTTTACAAATCATACTCATTGTTAGAGATGTTTCGACTCTAACTTACTGTGCAAGAACAACTCAGGAGACAGTATGCCCTTTGAACACTTACACGTGGAGAATTACTTCTGCAAGTGGAGAAATTGTTCGATGCTGTTGACACAGCACTGTTCGAACAAAGTCTGCCGCTGCACCCATGCAAGAGAGTATTTATTGAGAAAAGAAGGGTGGGGGTGACAATTTACATGTGTGGTGGCCAAGGTGGGGGTTGAAACACCTGGCCTCTGATCACATCATAGCGGGGGATGTTTTACAATGTTGAGTAGACAAAACAACTTTGATTGCGTCTTCTACAATTGGTCAATCAGTGCAAAGGATCTTTAGCACTTTGTTCTACTCCTTTGTTAAGACAGGACAAGCTTAGGTCAATCACCACTGATTACATTCCAACATAATATGATCACCCTAATCTATTCAACCCTAACACTCATCTTGTTCTGTTTCATAATCTGTTGCTGTTTATGAAACTTGTCTTGCATGTCATCAACACATTTAACCTTTAAATAAGAAATTATATATGCATTTTTCTTCAAAACTGCAAACAATTGCTTGATGTTTTAATAGCATGTCCGTGAGCAAGCTTTCAACAAAATACACCAAAATTCAAGAGTTACATCATACTTGATTTGACACCCTATATTTTGCCTCATTGAATTTTCACAAGAACCTGAGCCACTGTTCACCCTCCCTACAATAATGTGATAAAGCTGGGCCAAAATGGAGCAATGTTCTCTAATTTTCCATGTATCTGAGTATTCACAAAAACTCCTTGAGCATTGCTTGGGTTGGTTTCCATGGTAAGCAATTTCCCCCCGGGATCAAAAATCTATCAATCGGCCTGTCTGTGTGTCGTTCTGTAGGTGGATGTCTGTCTATCAGACATGCACAAGGCGGCCAAACACAGATCAGATCATAACACATTACATATTGTATTTATGTACCGTAATTTTTGGACTATAAGTCGCATTTTTTTTCATAGTTTGGGTGGGAGGGTGACTTATACTCAGGAGCGAAAATTTTTTCACAAATTTTTAAAATTCAAAAATCTGCGATGTAGTGAAACCGCGATAAACGAACCGCGATGTAGCAAGGGATTACTGTCATTTGAACTGCCAGTGACGTCACAGGCGCCACGCGGCGGTTGTTTACATATAGGATCGATAGATTTAATGATTAGGAGTGACACAGATGGTTTGATAATATTGTTATTTAAACCCACATCTTTCCTGGTACTTTGTTAACCCTACAATATAGTTATATACTAGATTTGTGCGGCGCGCGCGGCGTTGTTGACATAAAGGACGAGGAATTTGATCGATGGATTTAATGATTTGGAGTGACACAGATGGTTTGATAATATTGTTGTAATATGATAGTTATTTGAAATATACTTTATATGGGTCTGTGGAATAATTAGAAATGCAACTTACAACGGGTCCGACGTCAGCATATGCGGCGCATACGCGGCATTGTTTACATAAAGGACGATCGATGGATTTAATGAATTGGAGTGATACAGATGGATTGATAAATGTGTTATTTATGTAATACTTACTTGAATAACTCCGAATGTTCCGTCAGGCCCGTTCTCAGCTCCTCGTTTGTGTATATGTCACGTTAGCATACCGTATCGTTTAGCCTGTTGTTGCTGGTTCATGTCTGTTCTTGGTGTTGGAATTTGACAAATAAATTTGCCCCAAAAGTGCGACTTATACTCCGGTGTGACTTCTATATGTTTTTTTTCACTCTATTGTGCATTTTATGGCTGGTACGACTTATACTCCGGAGCGACTTATAGTCCGAAAATTACGGTATATAAAATTTAAATATTATTATTATAATTATTATTATAAAATCTATATATCAAAATAAAACATGTAGTTTATAATCTGTTAACAGATTTATGACACTAATAAAATTAGCCACAGTTTGTAAGAATTAGCTAAGGATTTAGGCCAGCAGTGTCGAACAAATGTTTGTCGCAGGCCACATCATAGTCATACTTTCCTTTGGAGGACCAAAACTGTTCAAATATTTTTAAAAATTAGCTTTTTTTTTCAGTGAACTCAATTTTCAATTTCGTATTGACACATGAAATTGATGCACAATTTGTCTTCGCGGGCCACATAAAATGATGTGGCAGGCCGTATCTGGGCCATGTGACTTGGGTTTGACATCTATTATTTAGGCCATTGATATGATATTGATACTGACTTGGTACCGATATTATTGCTAGAAATTGCAAATAGACATGGTAAAACACAAACTTTTGTTCTTGTATTTCATACTCGTTGCTTTTATTTGTATTTTCTGCAACTGTTTTTCATGTGTGCTTTCTGTGAGTCCACTAACATGTTGAAAAGGCCTTGTGTACAGAATATAGCCCCTGGCAAAGAGACCAATTAGAGAGAGATATGGGAGACATCCAGAAAGAGGAGCAGTGCTGACCAGCTGCCTCAATGACGATGTCCAGACAAGACTCTGGACCATCTTTAATTCAATTAACATATACCAATGGGTATAATGGGTGTGTAGTGTTGTTGGAATCTGATTGGCGCTTAGCCCTTGTATCTGGCCAAAGAAACAAAAGGTTAACTGAATCTGGTCAAGATATGATTGATACGTCCCATTTTACTGCCTTTGTGTTTGTGCATGAGTGTATGTGTAATTGTTTACATTCAAGCCATTACATGTACTCTGAGAGCTGTTCAATTGACTGTCTTTGTTTACCATAATCCATGTAACACTAAAAAAACATAAAAATGAAGAAATATTCATATTGCAATATTTTACACAGGTAAAAGGCGCATTCTCTTATCTATATGCATGGCTAGGGAAAGTCTTCATAAGATTACTTTAATGGCAAAAAAAAAGGAATTGAGGGACTATACTTTGTGTTTGCCAAGATATCTTCCTCAACTTTGACAAATCAACAAAAACAAAAATCAGACACATACCAGGCAGGGCTGTAGAGGAATGATTGAACAATACAACTTTATTTGTAGAATAAGACACATCAAGTTACAGGTGGAACAAATATGCTTGCACAATGCTGAATTGCTTGAATGCTTGTGGTAACATAGTAGTTGCAAATGAAACACAAGAGCTTCTTTTCCTCAAAAAAAGACAGCCAATTACCATTACAGTAAAGCAAGCCCAACATTGGTACTCATGTGATAGGACTGTATTAAAAAAATGACGTCAGTACTACAATTCCCCCTTAAAAAGAAAACTCAGAAGTGATTTAACGATATTTTGGAAGACTGGCAGTGGATTTAGTGGCGCCGACTTTTTGGGTGGAGTCTGCTTGATTTGACACATCAGCCTGACCACGTCACGGAAGGAAGTGATCACAATTTCCCCATTGGAAATCATTGTACAGACTAAAGCTTAAACTGTCCAAAAACAGCCGTCAATTGGCACCAAAATCTACTTGGACATCTCTACATATAAGGCGGCACAGTGAGCACTGGTTAGCACAACCGCCTCACAGTTTGAAGGATGCGGATTCGATTCCCTCCCTTTGTGGAGTTTGCATGTTTTCCCCGTGCCCACATGGGTTTTCTCCAGTTTCCTCCCATATCCCAAAAAACATGCTTGGTAGGCCGATTGAGCATGCCAAATTGCCCCCAGGTCTGAATGCGAGTGTGGATGGTTGTTCGTCTCTGTGTGCCCTGCGATTGGCTGGCAACCGGTCCAAGGTTGACTGCTGGGATAGGCTCCAGCACGCCGAGACCCCCATGGGGACAAGCTGTATAGAAAATGGATGGAGGGAGGGATCTCTTCTTACAACTACTTCAACATATCACAAGCATTAGCCTATGATGCATATGTTGGTGACTTGTGAAAGTACAGACAGACCTGACAGGGTACTTCAGCTGCAGAGAGGCTGCACATTTCTCTTGGATCAACCACGGAGAGGCTAACCCTTGTGATGGGTTGAAATAGGCCTAAGTAGAGATCTCCATGTAAATTTTGATGCCAATTGATATGTAGCTGTTTATGGACATTTTAAGTAATCGTTTACAATGATTTCCAAAGGGGAAATTGTGATCGCTTCCTTCCATAACGTCATCAACCAAGGCAAAGAGGGAAGGGGTGTGTGGCCCTATTCCTCATTAAAAGTGGGCAATTTTAAAGGCATTCATTGTTTCATAATTTCTTCAAAATGAATGGGTAAAACAGATAGTTTCCTCCCACATCCAAAAAACATGCTTGGTAGGCCAACTGAGCACTCCAAATTGCCCATAAGTGTGAGTGCAGGTGGTTGTTTGTCTCTCTGTGCCCTGTGATTGGCTGGCAACCAGTTCAGGGTGTCTCCCACCTACTGCCTGATGACTGCTGGGATAAGCTCCAGCATGCCCGCGACGCCGTGGGGACAAGCGATATAGAAAATGGATGGATGAAAAAAGAAAATGCTAAATTTTTTCATTTTTCTGATAAAAAAAAAAGAACTAGGCTAGTTAGTGAAAAATAAACCATCTTCCCTTTACTAGCCCTTTAGTTTTGAGTTTCATGTCGACAATAGGGCAATTGTCATTATAAGCAAAATTAACCAGGAAAATCTCAGAGGAATTAAAAAAATGCTTCTTACATATTCATGCCTAATTTGTCTTTACTACATCCAGCTGACAACGGAATACCTTTGGTACCGCAAGATTTATTGCGTGAGCAGTTCAGGTAAGTATCCCCATTAAAAAGGAACAGTTACTAACCTGACCCTAACATGCTGGGTTGTCGTGTGTGTGTGTGTGTGTGTGTGTGTGTGTGTGTGTGTGTGTGTGTGTGTGTGTGTGTGTGTGTGTGTGTGTGTGTGTGTGTGTGTGTGTGTGTGTGTGTGTGTGTGCGTGTTTGTGTGAGTGCGTGTGTGTTTGTGGGGGGTGTGCGTGAGTGCCTGCACTTTTCTTATGTTGTAAAACCACTGTGGTGGTCAACCATATGATGTTGCTGTTTGAATATCTTTTAGTTAGTTTTTTTTAGTTTGTTCAACAACTTCAAACATCCAATGTGCTACTTCTCTCACTATGTTTAAATTTAACTTCATCATAACAGTCTATTGTCTTCCTGTAGTGGTCCAGTTGAAATGTCTAATATGCCACATGTGTATTAAATTAGGCTTAGGAGGAAGTTGTTCACCACACTGAAGCCTGTTTTTCCCCAAGGACTAAGGGATGCTTTAAGGTACAAGTGTCAAGGAAATGTCGAATAGCTTTATTGTAGACACAGTATGTATAGTAGACACTCATGGCAGTTTGGGATTCAGGTTGGGATGTGAGTCACCGTAATTTTTCTGAGTTTGAACCTCATACGTCCTCCCTGTAATTCTATTTGAAGGCTGAAAGGCTCTATATTCACTCTTAAGGTGAAAGGTTTTTGTTTTCCTGTGACCTTATGTGTCATGTTGTGGCATGATTTGGCGAGATAAATTTGTTATTCTAATGTTTTTGTTTGTCTAAGAAGAGTTTGGTTCTTTAATTTACTGACTAGACAATAAACGAGAGAGACAGAGAGACCGAGACAAAGACAGAGCGAAAGAGCACAGTATCAGAGAAAAAGAAATTGATTATGCAGCTAAGTCTAAGTACACATAAAGCCAATGAGGCTTGTGCGAATTTTGCCCCTTTCCGACGAAGGACGTCTGATGCATAATCATATTTCTTCTAATATTTTCGCACAAGATTATCTTTGTGTGTGTGAGGTGTGTATTTGTGCTGATGATAGGGTCCAAATCCAGTCGGGTCCAAGAAGCTTAAGTAATGAACGTGTTCAACATTTATATCCAAAATTCTTTGTGTGTGGGGGAGGGGGAGGGGGTGAGCCGAGTATAGTTAAGACAGACCCACAGTAAGTGGTACACACTGGAACAGGAACTGACCATAGTACATCACAGCCATGGTTCTAGAGGGATGTTGGGTGGTTGGTCTTTTGCCGCATTGAGGTCTGTCCGAGCCCATTTGACAGCGCTGCCATTATTTTTGGCTCTTTCTTATGCTCATCAATGGCTTGAACTATGAATGGAAGCCAGATATCTTAAATTCCATCCATCCATCCATCCATTTTCTGAACCGCTTAATCCCCAGGAGGGTCGCGGGCGTGCTGGAGCCTATCCCAGCCGTCATCGGGCAGTAGGCGGGGGACACCCTGAACTGGTTGCCAACCAATCGCAGGGCACACAGAGACGAACAACCATCCACACTTGCACTCACACCTAGGGGCAATTTGGAGTGCTCAATCGGCCTACCAAGCATGTTTTTGGGATGTGGGAGGAAACCGGAGTGCCCGGAGAAAACCCACGCGGACACGGGGAGAACATGCAAACTCCACACAGGGAGGGCCGGAGGTGGAATCGAACCCGCACCCTCCTAACTGTGAGGCGGACGTGCTACCCACTGCAACACCGAGCCGCCTACATCTTAAATTGGAAGTCAAAATAAGGTATTTTCAGTATGTTCTGTGTGCATCCACTAATCTAATTGTGATATTCTGCCTGATTAAATTTGCATTGCTAGAAGAAGAATTCAGTAGCTAAGTTCACCCGTTCTCGTCCATCAAAAGACATACACTTGCCTGCCAACAGTCTTGGAAGGTGGTTTATTTCACCCCCTGCCGGTCAAAGTGGGCAACCCATACGGACTCAATCACAACTGTATTTCAGGATCAGTTCATTGCGTCAAACTAAATCTCGAAGACTCGAAGAGATAAATCAACCCATTATTTAATGTACCAGCAGCACTTGTGATATCGCAAAATAAAAATGTTTTTAATATTGAAATTTTTAAATATTTGTATTATTTTTCTGTTCCAAACAGAAAATTTCTAAACCAAGACTATGTTGCGAAGTGATGTTCAACATCGGGGATACCCCTTTGTACTTAAAAGGCCTTTGTCTTACGTCTGTATGTGCAAATGTGATCAGGAATTCATTAGCTGAGAGGAAGCTCGATGCTGCAGTCTGTTTTCTGTCAGTCTATCGGACGCTGATTTTTCCCAAGGCCAAGAGGATATCCCATTACGTGCACACGGCCGCGAGCGCACAGGCACAGAAACACGCGCGCGCACACGCACGCACGAAAACACGCGCGCACAGAAACACGCGCGCGAAACTGACGACGTAACCACACGTGAAAAGAGACTTCAAGTATAGTAGAAGATAATTAGTTGGCACAGGCCACATAAGTACAAACTAGAAGGGGGAGGGGGCACTTTCCAACTAACATGATGCTCTGGAGATATGCTGTAATATTTTCGTAAGATAATTACAAAGGTTTTGGAGATGGGATATAAAATAACAATAATGTTTTAATAATAATAATAATAATAATAATAATAATAATAATAATAAAGTTGTAGTAATGTTATTGAAATAATCATGGATATAATGTTACAAAACTCCACACCACAAATTGAAGTCACAATTTGTCGTATCAACCCCGATTTAACCCAAAATAAATACTATGCTGGACTAAATAAGATAAATAAACAGTGATGTAGGCACTCCAGCAATTTTGAAAATAACCTCCATTGACAAATCTATTTGTTTGTGCCGCCGAGAGCTACAAAATAACGTTATTCCTGGACATGGGGCACAATTTAGGTGATTTATGCATTCATGGTAGAAAAAACATATGACCTTCTTGGGAGGGGTGGGGAGTGGTGGGTAACTGCACTTTAGCAGGATGAGAATATATAGTGTAACGGTGACTGCATGTGGGATATAACCTCAGTGCACTCACCTCATTTATCTGCAAGGAAAGTGTCTTCGGCGGCGCACTTGCTGTTGTTGGTTGTTTAAACGGCTGAGTGTGTTTTTGCGCCTTTGTCAATCATAATCCAGACATCTCTGCAGAGCCTCCCAGCACTCTGCAAGGATGTCTCGGCACCTCAGAACTGGACTGGAGGTAGGTTTGAGAGAAAAGTAGGGAGCGATTTTAAGCAATAGTACAGTGATCAACTGACTAACTAGCTAGCTAACTAGCTAACTAACTAACTAACTAACTAACTAACTAACTAACTAACTAACTAACTAACTAACTAACTAACTAACTAACTAACTGCGTACACATACATACGTACATACATACATACATACATACATACATACATACATACATACATAAATTGGTGCATTAATTGAATGTTTTAATTTGTTACCTTTACACATGCTTCGCATGCAAAGTCACGGGAGAGAAAAAATACGTGGCTGTCATATTTTCATTTTGCTCTTCTCGGCGTTCTCATGTAAACATTTGTTGTCACAGCTTTTAATTTGTCGTTATTCGCAAACGGAAGGAGATGAGGGAAAGAGGATCAGGTGTGAGAGTGGGTCTGCGTGATGAATATCAGCTAAAAGTGACCCAATAACTATAATAGCTCCGATTAACAAGTTTGTCTGCCTTGTCAACTTACCCGGAAAGTGGGCCTCCCACATTAAGTAATTATTAGGCCTACAAATATGTTCACGAAATGCTCTCTTTGGACCAATTTAAAGTGCGAGAAAACAGTAGCATAAACATATAATAATAATAATAATAATAATAATAATAATAATAATAATAATAATAATAATAATCTTAACTGATCATGAATTCAAAGCTGATTCTGATTATTTCAAAGCATTTATGCACCAATTATTTGTTTCAGTTGAATATTTCTCGTAGGCTACCATTGTGAATAAATCGTATTTAGGCCACTGTAGGCTATTTCGTACATGGGCCTATATGCAATTACATAGGCTGCATACAACAGCCATGAAGCCGTACATAATTGTATTTTATTTTTCATTTGAATCAAACGTTGCGGATCGGGCGGTTGCTCAGTTTTGTTTTACTCCAGCCATGTGATTGCGCATGTTTTGAACATTATGCAGTGGCCTATTTAGGCTGCAGGCCTACCATATGTCATCCACTGCACTTTCCATAAATCACACTTGTGTGTTCTGAAAAAAGTAATAAAATAAACTCTTCACCTTAAACCACCCATATCCAAAGTCAAGTCCGCGGGCCAAATGCGGCCGGCGTCTAAATTTAAACTGGTCTGAAGCACTGTGTCATAAAATGAACAATAAGTGGCCCGTTAGCACTGTCAACGGACCTACACGCCCCAGAGCGAGCCACAGAAATGAAACTCGTCCTAAAGGGAACGCGCACGAGCCAGCGCTCATGATCGGTTGCGAGCATGTCTCCTCCGTCTCTTCCCAGTTCACGCGCACACAAGTGTCCATTTGCAAGATAATCAGTGACACAGACACTTCCTCATTCAAATGTCCACACACCAAGGACTAAGGCGACGCTAAAATCAGAGACGCTGCAAGTGACACTGCACAGGGAAAGGCAAAGAAAAAATCAACAACCAAGGACTACCGGTGAGAGCTCTCTACTTTGTACACACTCGACACACTACTACGCGTCCACGTCGCGCACTCACAGTGATTGCAAACAACAAAAATACGATGGATTATTATTTTGTGATTATGAAGTCATTTGTTGCATATGAAGTTGAAATAAAAAAATAAAATGGAGAATGATTTAATTTGGATTCAAAATCTGACATGATGCAACCTGGCTTGTTTACTGCAGTCATAAACACCAATATCACCCTTCTTATTAATACAACAATAACAATAATAAAACAAACTTAATACACCTGATAAAAAATAATTCAAGGCGCAAAATAAAATGTATTATTATTATTAAAAAATAATTCAACTTTTATAAAAGTGTTCATTTGTATTTAATATATTATCATTTAAATCTTTAACATTTCTGCTAGTGCAATTGAAAACAGATCCTCATTTGCAATATCAACCTATCTGCAGACAGCAAAGGATATAGTCATATATTTACAAGTTCATTTACAATGGTAATGGTTCGAGGAATGTCTGTGCGAATGCACATTTACATATACATTTTCATCTCACCAAATCTGGCCCGCTTTGCAAAATGTTTGGACACCCCTGCCTTAAAGTGATTAAGTACTATGTCAGGGAATTTGATCTCAATTGTTGAAGTTCACAAATGGCAATTAAAAAGAAAAGCTCAACTAAGCAGTCATGCCTTAATAAGCAGTTGGGAATAATAATAAAATATACATAACATGATTTAACAATTACTGTTATTATTATGGGCGGCACCGAGCCGCGTGGGTAGCACGTCCGCCTCACAGTTAGTAGGGCGCGGGTTCGATTCCACCTCCGGCCCTCCCCGTGTGGAGTTTGCATGTTCTCCCCGAGCCCGTGTGGGTTTTCTCCCACATCCCAAAAACATGCTTGGTAGGCCGATTGAAGACTCTGAATTGTCCCTAGGTATGAGTGTGAGTGCGGATGGTTGTTCGTCTCTGTGTGCCCTGCGATTGGCTGGCAACCGGTTCAGGGTGTCCCCTGCCTACTGCCCGATGACGGCTGGGATAGGCTCCAGCACGCCCGCGACCGAAGCGGTTCAGGGAATGAATGTTATTATTATTACGATTATTTTTTTATCCATCCATCCATTTTCTGGTATTATATTCATATCAATTCATGTAGGCTTGTCCTCACGAGGGTTGCGGATGAGCTGCAGCGATAGACCAGGAGACTTTGGGAGCAGGTTCTGTTAACTGCTCGTCAGCCAATTGCAGAGCTAATAATGTTATTGTTCGTAGTGTTGTTCTGAAACGAAAAGAAATTCCTGATTGCAAGGGTCTACATAATTCAATGTTGTACGATCGTATTTCCATCAAACGTAAGAGCAGAAAAATATGAAAACATACAGAATTCAAATTATTTGTACAATTAGTGTTATCGTTTTATTTTTTATATGTATTTGTTAATAATAGCCTCCCTTACTAAACAGATCATAACTTGTATGTCACTTAATTTACCTCTAAAACTATTGAGCCTTAACATCTGTTGACTAAAAAGAAAAGAATAAACTCAGACCTGCTGTGCATTTTTAGGTGTCAGATATGAAGGATGGCAATGATGAATTCTTCGCTGCGAGAGGCAAAATAATCCTTGATGTATTTTGGGTTTATATAAAAAGGTGACCGCACGATTATTATTCGGCGTTTGTCTACCTAATACATTGATGATGTTAATTAGTGATGGGAATTCCAGTTCTTTTAGGTGAACTGAATCTTTGGAATCAGTTCACTCAAAAGATTCGTTCAAACGTATTATATATAATAATAATTGGCTTGGGGAATTAACACATTTCTTTCTATAATACAACACCGACACATTGATCCGTTGGCAACAGTCTCTCACCTGGTCGTGAACGGGAAGATGCGTCACTGACTCGTTTGTGAACTCCCTCCTCCATCTATCACTCGCTGCTGATTGGTCGTTCGCGAAGATTCACAAATGAGTGACAGACAACATTGCCGCTATGCCATTGCCAGCCGACACACGTTATGCCGACATTGATGTTTTAATTTTGTATTTGTTGGCTTGTAGTTGGTGTTAATATACCAAATGTGTTTGTGTTTGAATAAAAGGTTGAAAAAAACGTTATGCCGACATCTTTTTATTTGGGGGGGCACCAACTCATATAACAACGTAAAACACGTATAAATATTGTCATATAAAGCAGTTAACCAAATGTCAGATTTTTATGTTTTGACTGGCGAATATAAAAACAAGGAATAAAACACCAGACAAGTTATAACATAAATGTTTAATAATAATAATAATAATAATAGTAATAGTAATAATCGTAATAATAATAAAAGTACATCTCAAACCAAGTCAAGTCAAGTTTATTTGTATAGCCCTAAAACCAGCAATCTAATGTGAAACTGCAGTCGATATATCGGATAACAATACTTAGGCATATCGTAAATCTACATTCTGGTTTGCATAGTTCACGCTAGGAGACGCAACTCGCTCACCGACTGATTCGTTGATGCACGGAAAGGCAGTTCACCCATTGACTCGTTCGCGAACGGGCGATGAACCGGAAATGCAAATCACTCACTGATTCGTTCACTCACTGATTCGTTCACTCACTAATTCGTTCACTCACTGATTCGTTCACTCACTGATTCGTTCACTCACTAATTCGTTCACTCACTGATTCGTTCACTCACTGATTCGTTCACTCACTGATTCGTTCGTTGGTGAACGGGAAATGCAATCCACGACTCGTTCGTGAACGGGAAGTTACGTCATTTTCTTGTTCGTTTTGTTTTACGGCGAGGTGGCATCAGCTTCAATGCGCATTAGTGATACCTACTGGTTGAAGTCATGTGACCTGAAAAAAGAACGAATCACTTCCGGAAGTGATTCGTTCACTCTCGTTCACTGAAATGATTCATTGTTTTGAACGAATCGTTCACTCAGGAGCCAACACTAATGTTAATGGCTATAGTAACATCAGAGCATTAGGTAGACATGCACGTGGAAGAGTGTGCTAACGCACGCATTCGTGTGAACGAGTGTGTGGGTGTGATTATAGTCTGCACAAGAAAAAGGGGTTAATGTTTTTATTCTCCCATTTTATATATTCTGCAGTTAGATGTTTGCTGTGGCGGTCATTCCCCATTTTGTTCTTTGCAAGTCACCGGACAATTAAAAAAAAAAAAAGAACGTAGTAGCAATCTAGGAGTTGGGCCTCTCCAAACGGTCCTAAAATCATTAAGAGCGAGCACAGTGGCTAAGGGCTCAAGTCTCATTCAGAGAAATGCTCGTTTGCGTCATGGCTCAGGAGCTCTTGAGCAAGGCAATACTCGTACCTGCACCGGCTCAAGGGGTTCAGCTAGCGATATTTGATGCCCCGTTCACTGCACTTGCATACGTGTGCGCGGAGACAGGAAATCCAGATTCAGAAAGTAAAAACCCTGCGACGGTTTGGCTTCATCTCGAGGTGCTTCTATTCAACCAGCAGGTAAGATGCACATGCTCAAGCTTTTTTACCTGCTGGAGAAACACCCCTGGCTAAAGCCAAACTCTGAACCTGAAATTTGGGTCACACAGTGGTCGACTTGTTAGCACATCTGTCTCACAGTGCAGAGAATGCGGGTTCGTTCCATCCCTTGTGTCTTGCTTTACAGCTTCACAGTTATTAAAGGACAAATGGTAGACAAAGTGTAGTCATATGAACGTTTCAGACATTTCCTGTTTATTATTATATGTAAAAAAATAATGTCCTTGTCTATTAGAGATATATTCAGTTTCCAAATAGTTATGTGCTATATGGTGGTTATTGTTGGTCTTATTTTTTTGGCTCACATTAGGCAATAAATGTCAGTTTGTCAAAATGTATTGCTTCTATTGAAAAAAAAAAAGTTTTTTCTGGAGTAGATCAAATTAAATCATGCACCAATGTATGCACCTTATTAGCTGGTAGGAAATGTTTATAATAAACAACTTCAAAATGCTCACCTTTAGATCCGGCATTTTCTTGTTAACTTCCCAACAAATTGAAATTCAAAAGTGATGAAGAGTGAGATTCATTTGCCACAAGACAGCATCTTGGAAGTGTAAATAGCTGTCATAATGACAATATGACAGTCAGCAAGAGGCAAGGGTTCATAGAACAAGTGGGGTAAAAAATGTTTAACCCTTCATTTTTGCTCACCAAACAAGGGGCTAAAGGAAGAGAAGAAAGGAGAGAAATGGGATTGAGCAAAGTCTGACAATTACTTCTTTTTCATTAACCATGATTTTGGCAACCTCTTCAGGCATCTTGGGCACCCTCTTCAGTGCCCAAGATGCCTGAAGAGTTTGGGTTGGTAGAGTGAGGAGAAAAAGACGGGCCAAAAATCCACATCAATGCTGGGATATCAAAAATGCTCGTCGTGTACTCACGCGCAAAAAAAAAAAAAGAAAAAAAAAAGATAACACTAGCCCAGTAGCGGGTTTTCTTATTCACACATGAGCAGCGGACTCAACCACACTTCGCTTTGCATCACAAAATGAGTTGTGTAGACCAGGAAATGAGAGTGTAGTTTGCATTTTTCTCCCCCCCATGTCTGGCCACTAACTGGCGGAAAATCAGGCAACAAATTATACACAGGCTCTAGCTGATGACACACCTACATAAAGAACCAATTTCCCTTTCATTTGTTACATCAGGTTCCACAGAAAAACCACAAATAGGTGAATTTGTGAATTGTGAACTCCTATGAGGTGGGGAATTTCATTGTATAATCAGTAATGCAGAGCTTTGTGCTCTGGCTTCTGTGTCTCAACGCATGTCAGATGTTGTGCAACACACAGCGCCAGATGGCAGAGCCACACCACATAAGTGCAGGCATTGTCATTCATGATTTATTAGTTTAAAAGAAGTGCAAAGACAAAACATTGTTAGATTACTTTTTTTCTCTGTCTGTCCTGTGTTCATCCGCGAGCAGATTTACTGCAGTGAGAGCAGCTTCAGACAGCCAAGAGTGGAGAGCTTGCATTTTCATCACAGACAGGAAAGAAGGAGGAAATTGAATGAGGTGAGAACTGAGCATTATGGGAATGGAAAAATATGTTACAGGCGACGAGACAGATAAGAAAAAAATTAAACGACATATATGTTTCATCTTATAAAAGTGACAAATAATTTAAAGAGGTTAAACGTTACCCAAAACTCAATAAAATTTTAACATTTCATAGATTATAAAGAATTTAAGTGCACAAAACCTCCAAAAATACAGTTGCGACTACTTAAGCTGCACTTACTGCATGAGCTCTGGGTTAGAGGGAACACAAAGCAGGATAAGATGATTGTTTCCACTAGAGACACACTTTTCTGGGAGATCCACTCCAGACTATTCTTTTCTATCATAGAAGTCGTAAGTTGAGACATTTCAAAAGCTGTCATGATTGCTCATGGCAACAGTTTTTTTTTTCCTGTAGAGACTGCTTTACAGATGACAATCAGGCGGTGAACTCTCAAGGGGCATTTGACACATCAGTTGTGATGTCTTGAATGCATTTGGCAGAAAAGGAATGCCATTATCCATGAAAAGCATGTGTGCCAAATATGGTCATTTCTTTTGAAGATATCAGAAACAACGAGCAATAATACAATGAAAGGTGTAATAACAGAATCCCTTCTGCAGGTTTGTTCATAATAGAAGGAAAAAAAAAAGAACCGCAGCCCCTTAAAACTGCTGGTTTAACAACTGAAAGTATTTGACCAAACTTGGGGTTGTTTTGCAAAAGACTAACCCAATTTGTTGGATAATTATGTGCAAAATTGTTTGTTTTGTGCAAAACAACCCAGCAAGGTGGGTCAATTTGACATCCTGGGTCGGTCCAATTTTTAACCGAAATTGGGTTGTTTTCAATGCAACATTTTTGAAGGTGCATTAAAAAACGGGCAAGAAAAAAATCCTTCCATAGTCAAACTGATGCTATTATTAAACCTCTATTAACTGTACAAGCAATTCTTTAGTTCCCATTTTGTTAAGCATAACAAGACTAAAACAACTCCTCACTCTTTGATCATGTAGCATTTAACAAAGTGCAGAAGCCGTTAACTGATGCCAGTCACCAAGTAATTACTGTGTCTAAAAACTTCAAACGCTAAGTTGTGGACTCACTCTTAATTTAGATAACATGATGATAAACCTGCTGAGGATGATATTTTACTGAGCATGCTATTTTTCACTGAGTACAGTAAGTGAGTTGTCACAGATAACCGTGCATCATACTTTATGAACAAGCTAATTTAATCGGAGAGTTTACAAATTTTTTTTCAAAAGTCTCACTTTAAAACGGTAAGTTGGATACTGGTCAGTAATTATTAATTATGATTGGGGTACAAACTGCTCTTCTTCAGTAGGGGGATTTTACCATCGGCATAGGTAAGCAACAGATATTTGAACATGAACAGTAGAGCAGCACATGTTGACACATACTACAACACATGGCCGCAGATGGCAAAGGGGAGGGGGGCGACATGTCCCTTACAGTTTTATAAAGACTACCATCCACCACCTCCACTATCGTTACGTAAGGCTACAAAAATTTCTGGTAAATCAGAAAACTAATGATCCTCTTCTATTGGGATGGGCATGGAGCCTGCATAGCGCATGTTGTGCTACTACCAATGATGTGTTTAGAAATCTTTGAATTTTTACTTCTGTCATAATTTTAATGTCCCAACGTCGGATCTTCAACTCAGCATGGAGAGGAATCTAACAAGCCAGACATAGTCTTTATGCTATCTTCTACTTATGTACATTAACAACATTATAGTTAAAAGCGTTGTGCATTTATGAGGCTTTGAAGCGCTGGGAGCATGAAAGTCTGCCGTTACAGGTAGTACGCTCTACTTTAAAGTATTAAACATGCCTTCACATTTGATGCGTGTCTTTTTACGCTGTTTGCTCAACATGAAAGACAGAAAGAACAACATAAAATTGATGTTTGTAACTTTTTTTTAGTCTTTTGTCATGTACTGATCAATAGCTGGAGTTAAATATACTTTAAATATACCGTATTTTTCTAACTAAAGGTCGCTCCTGAATATAGGTCGCATTAGCTATAAAATGCACAATAACGTGAAAAAATTTTTTTTATAAGTCACTCCGGAGTATAAATTGCATTTTGGGGGAAATTTATTCGACAAAATCCAACACCAAGAACAGACATGAATGAGCAACAACAGGCTAAACGATAGGTATGCTAACGTGACATAAACACAAATGAAGAGCTGAGAACAGACCTGACGTAAAATTCTATTTTTCTAATAACTATGACATAACACGTTTATAAAATCATCTGTGTCACTCCAATTCATTAAATCCATCGATTGTCCTTTATGTAAACAATGCCGGCCGAGTGCGCGCCGCTGACAGCGGTTGCACTTCTAAATATTCCACAGGCCCATATAACGATATATAAATTATATATCAAATAACTATTATATAAGCATTAACATTATCAAACCCTCTGCGTCACTCCAAATCATTAAATCCACCGATCGTCCTTTATGTCAACAATGCCGGCCAGGTGCGCGCCGCTTCAAAATATTCCACAGCAGAGCATGGAGGAGATTCCAGGAGATAGGCAGTTACTCTAGGAGAGCTGCACAGGGCCGTAGACGGTCCTCATCCCATCAGCAGGACCAATATCCGCTGCTTTGTGCAAGGAGGAACAGGTTGAGCACTGCCCGAGCCCTACAGAATGACCTTCAGCAGGCTACTGGTGGGAATATTTTTGCCCAAACAGTCAGAAACAGTGCCTCAGGGCACGACGTCCTGTAGTGTGCCCTATGCTCACTACTCAGCACCGTGGAGATCGATTGGCATTTGCCATAGAACACCAGAATTGGCAAGTCTGCCACTGGCGCCCTGTGCTTTTCACAGATGAGAGCAGGTTTACCCTGAGCACCTGTGGTAGACGTGAAAGGGTCTGGAGAAGCCAAGGAGACCGTTATGCTGCCTGCAACATCATTCAGCATGACCGGTTCGGTGGTGGGTCAGTGATGGTCTAGGGAGGCAGTTCCATGGAGGGACGAACAGACCTCTACAAGCTAGAGAACGGCAGTCTGACTGCCATTAGGTATCGGCATGAAATCCTTGCACCCATGGTCAGACCCTACGCTGGTGCAGTAGGTCCTGGGTTCCTCCTGATCCACGACATTCCCGGCCTCATGTGGCAAGAGTATGCAGACAGTATCTGGAGGATGAAGGAATTGACACAATTGAATGGCCCTCACAATCACCTGATCTAAACTCGATAGAACACCTTTGGGACATAATGTTTCGGTCCATCAGACGCCGGCAGGTTGCTCGTTAGACTTTGCAGGAGCTCACTGATGCCCTTAGACAGATCTTGGAGGACATCCCACAAGACACCATCTGTTGTCTCATTAGGACCATGCCGCGACGTTGTCAAGCATGCATACAAGCATGTGGGAGCTACATAAGATATTGAAAAGAGTTTTGAATTGCAGACATTGAATTTAGGCAAAATGGACGAGCCTGCCACATAATTTTTTCACTTAGATTTTTGGGGTGTCTATATACTGAGCCCTCTGTAGGCTGAAAACCTTTATTTCCATCAAAAGATGTGGTATCCTTTTGTTCCTAAGACATTCATATCAGTATAGATATCCACCTTTTTTTTCACCATTGAAATCTGATGTGTTTTCAAAGTGTTCGATTAATTTTTTTGACCAGTGTATAAATTACCGTAATCTTCAAACTATAAATCGCTCTGGAGTATAAATCGCACCAGCCATAAAATGCTCAATAAAGTGGAAAAAAAAACATGTATGTCGCATCGGAGTACAAGTCGCACTTTTGGGGCAAATTCATTTGTCAAAATCCAACACCAAGAACAGACATGAACCAGCAACAACAGGCTAAACGATACGGTATGCTAACGTGACATATACACAAACGAGGAGCTGAGAACGGGCCTGACGTAACATTCAGAGTTATTAAAGTAGGTATTACATAAATAACATGTTTATCAAACCATCTGTGTTACTCCAATTCATTAAATGCATCGATCGTCCTTTATGTAAACAATGCCGCGTATGCGCCGCATATGCGCCGCTGACATCGGACTCGTAAGTTGCATTTCTAATTATTCCACAGACCCGATATATAAAGTATATTTCAAACAACAATAATATTATCAAACCATCTGTGTCACTCCTAATCATGAAATCCATCGATCTAATTCCTCGTCCTTTGTCAACAACGCTGCGCGCGCGCCACACAGATCTGGTATATAACCATATTGTAGCGTTAACAAAGTACCAGGAAAGACGTGGGTTTGGTAAACGGCTCTTTATTTAACAAGAGTTCAACGAGCCAACAACTACTGAACTTCCAGCAACAGAGGTGGAAGAGAGCTCCATAGAATAGGAGCGGGCGTGCGTATAAGCCAAGTGCGAGCTCCATCCACCGTCCCCGGACAGCTACCCGGCCGAGCGCCTGCCCCCGACTTCCATCCACGAAGGTGAAAGAGAGCTCCGTAGAGTAGGACCAGGCGTGCGTAAAAGCCATAATAGTTTTTCAAACCTTCTGTGTCACTCCAAATCATTAAATCCTTCAAACACTTCGTCCTCCTTGTCACTTATAAACAAAGCCGCTAATGATGCGGGTAGTACGTGGGGCCCTTCGTCATCTTCTTCATCCCGTGATTAAATCTTTGTCCTTTATATAAACAGCTGCCGCGCCGCTGACGTCACTTGAAATTCTAATTACAGTAACCCCTTGCTGCATTGCAGTTCGTTTATCGCGGTTTCACTTAATTATTTTTGAATTGTAAAAATTTGTGAAAGAAATCACATATAAGTCGCTCCTCTGTATAAATTGCCCCTCCACCCAAACTATGAAAAGAAATGCGACTTATAGTCCAAAAACTACGGTAAATGGAAATTGCTAAACCTTTATTTTGACTAACAACACTTTTTTGTCTGTTTTTACAGTGTGGGTTTTTCAGCCAGGGTGAGGTGGCCATGCAGTGTAATGGAGGAAATTAATAAACAAATATTTATCATTTCCTCATATCCTATGTCCGTTGCTGAGATGTGGCACTTAATGTAATCGTGAGTATAGTAACTGCAATAGAATAAAAAATTTGTAAAAAAAAATATTTGCTCTGACCGGTGTCAAGCAATATGTAGAATAATACTTTTTTCATATTACATGCACTATAGAAAAATAATACTCTTTCTCTTATTTAAAATGTGAATATCATAGATACATTTTTTTCATATAAATTTGCTGTGGTTTATACCAAAATATTATAATAAGTTTTGGTGTGTGATTGGCATTCTAGACAAATAATATTCATCTGGTTTATTGGTTTCAATTTAAAAAATGTATCAGTCTGTGTCCCCGATCTGAACCCGAGCGGTGTTCTATTATTGGACTTCTGTGCTCGAAACGGATTTTCTACAATGAACACCCTGTTCAAGCATAATGTGTGCACTTGGCACCAGGACACCCTAGGCCGCAGTTCGTTGATCGACTTTGTAGTCGTGTCATTGGATTTGCGGCCGCATGTTTTGGACACTCGGGTGAAGAGAGGGGCGGAGCTGTCAACTGATCACCACCTGGTGGTGGGTTGGCTCCGATGGTGGGGAAAGACGCCGGTCCAACCTGGCAGACCCAAACGCTCTGTGAGGGTCGGCTGGGAATGTCTGGCAGAATCCCCTGTCAGGAAGAGCTTCAACTCCCACCTCCGGCAGAGCTTTTCCCACGTCCCGGGGGAGGCGGGGGACATTGAGTCTGAGTGGACCATGTTCCGCGCCTCCATCGTTGAGGCAGCCGACCGGAGCTGTGGCCGTAAGGTTGTTGGTGCCTGTCGTGGCGGCAATCCCCGAACCCGCTGGTGGACACCGGCGGTAAGGGATGCCCTCAAGCTGAAGGGGGAGTCCTATCGGGCCGTTTTGGCCTGCGGGACTCCGGAGGCAGCTGACGGGTACCGGATGGCCAAGCGGAACGCGGCTTCGGCGGTTGCTGAGGAGAAAACCCGGGCGTGAGAGGAGTTTGGCGACGCCATGGAGAATGACTTCCGGACGGCTTCGAGGAAATTCTGGTCCACCATCCGGCGTCTCAGGAGGGGGAAGCAGTGCACGGTCAACACTTCCCCCACCATCGGAGCCAACCCACCACCAGGTGGTGATCAGTTGACAGCTCCGCCCCTCTCTTCACCGGAGTGTCCAAAACATGCGGCCGCAAATCCGATGACACGACTACAAAGTCGATCAACGAACTGGGGCCTAGGGTGTCCTGGTGCCAAGTGCACACATGGACACCCTTATGCTTGAACATGGTGTTCATTATAGAAAATCCGTGTCGAGCACAGAAGTCCAACAATAGAACACCGCTCGGGGGGCCGTTCCTCCCAATCACGCCCTTCCAGGTTTCACTGTCATTGCTCATGTGAGCATTGAAGTCACCCAGTAGGACGATGGAGTCCCCAGAAGGAACGCTCTCCAGCACTTCCTCCAGGGACTCCAAAAAGGGTGGGTGTTCTGAGCTGCCGTTCGGTGCATAGACACAAACAACAGTCAGGACCCGTCCCCCCACCCGAAGGCAGGCTACCCTCTTGCTCACCGGGGTGAACCCCAATGTGCAGGCGCCCAGCCGGGGGGCAATAAGTATGCCAACTCCCTGCTCGACGCCTCTCACCATGGGCAACTCCAGAGTGGAAGAGAGTCCAGCCCCTCTCGAGAGGGCTTGTACCAGAGCCCAAACTATGTTTGGAGGCAAGTCTAGGCATGTCTAGTCGGAACCTTTCTGCCTCACACACCAGCTCGGGCTCCTTTCCAGCCAGAGAGGTGACATTCCATGTCCCTAGAGCCAGCCTCTGCAGCCGGGGATCGGACCGCCAAGGTCCCCGCCTTTGGCCGCTGCCCAGCTCACTTTGCACCCGACCCATTTGGCCCCTCCTACAGGTGGTGAGCCCATGGGAAGGGGGACCCACGTTTTCTTTTCGGGCTATGCCCGGCTGGACCCAATGGGCGAAGGCCCGGCCACCAGGCGCTCGTCTTCGAGCCCCACCTCCAGGCCTGGCTCCAGAGAGGGGCCCCGGTGATTCGCGTCCGGGCGAGGGAAAACTGAGTCCATTTTTGTTTCTCATCATAAGGTGCTTTGGTGAGCCGTGCTTTGTCTGGCCCCTCACCTAGGACCCTTTTGCCATGGGTGACCCTACCAGGGACATGAAGCCCCAGACAACATGGCTCCCAGGATCATAGGGGCACGCAAACCCCTCCACCACGATAAGGTGACAACTCACGGAGTACAATGTCGATTGAACTAAAGCAAACCCCAACTGTTTAATCCCTTTAAATTCTAATAATTATGTCATTGATATGTTTTTTAATGTAAAATAATATAGAGGCCTGATTAAAAATATGATCGGGTTTTTGGGAGACTCAAAAATAATAATGGCATTTCACTTCACTTCAACGGGGACAGATGATTTGAGAAATAAGTGGTTTAGGTTACAATTTTGGTCAGAGAACAAAATAAATTTGTACTTCAAGGAAATACTATTTTTGTTCTGTCCTCCCTTTTCAATTGCATTGCTTATTGTTTTGCTTATTGCATTAATCTTTGGTTTATTGTATGTGTGGGAGTGAGGGACAAAAATTAATGAATACGTTAAAAATAGCTCAATTATATAGTAAGTACGATAAAAAAAAAACTTGTTTCGTTTTAAAACACTTATAAAGTGGATTGAAGACAACAAAATACCAATTCAATCTATTTTTTAAAAATCATAAAAAAAAAAAACTGCACAATAAATTAATGTAACTGTAGATACAGTAGCAGGAGTGTCAGTCCAAGTCCTGGTAGAGTAGTATTTAAAGGCTGGACTTAGTATATAAACCAGCCTTAATTGTGTGTGTGGGTGTGTGTGTTGGCATTAATTGTGTGTGCGTGTGTGTATACATGTGCGCTTTTGCCTCCGTGTCAGCCCATCCTGATGAAGTGCAGAGGCTTTGAGCTCAGTAGGCCATCCATCATCTCTTTCAGGCTTAAGTGTGCCTCTCCAGACGGAGACGCTACCAGACGACGACCTGAGTTCACCGCTGTGGGTTGGCCAAATAAACATCAGGCCCTTCGTCATCATCAGTATCAGTGTAATTGGATCAACATCATTATCATCAGAAGTAAAAGCACAAACAGTGCTAATTGCTCATGTTACTTCTGAGATATAGTACAAAACATATTAATTCAGAATGCACCAGGTGACATTAGTAGTCATAACTGAGTAATTTCACTATCTTTTCTAAGTGTCTTTTTTTCCTGGTATGAGGACTATAATTTGATACCCTATGCCATTTTACTGATTGTGTATACTGAGACAAACAGTATTTAAATTTACTAAAATTATCAACAGCCCAGATTGTGTTTTACTGTATATCATATATGTGAAGATGATCAAAGACATAGTCACTGAGGAAAGCTAAAGATACCAAGCTTAATTTTTAAAATGAACAAAATAAACTGAAGGGAAAGGTGTATTTGTGTGATGTTAGGTAATGTAGCCTTGCCCTCAACGCTCTTCTCATTTGTTGTGCATAAAACCACATATTGCCCTTTTGCTCTCACTCTCACACGCTCATGCACATGCACGCAGAGGTCGAATGTCAGAGGTCATATTGTGTCTGGACAGGATTTAGTTTTGGGCTGCTTCATCTAGAACCCATGCACACATACAATGCACACACACGTTTGTAAATACAGGCCTACAAATGGGGTACACAAGGTTGAACAGTATTACTGAGAAATTATTTACAGCAGAACCAAGGTGCAAAGATTAAGGCCCACCCCTGTATTTTTGTTTCATTTATACCTAGATCAGTTACATCAAGTATATTATCTACCAGACATTGAAGTTTCAAAACATTCGACAAAATTCTACATTCTAAACAAAATGTTCATAGGCTACATATCTTAGCTAAGTTATAAAAGTACAGAAACTACAAACATGTTAGCAGAGGATTTAATAACTAGTTACATATTTGTGTGATACAATGTCAGTTACAAAGCATTCTAAACAAAAAAAAAACACATTAATGGCTTTCATAATTTCAAAAAGCTATACTTCATTAAGATTTTGTCTTTATTGGATTGTCAACAAAATGAATGTAATTGCAAGTAAGCCTTGATTTTTAATGAAACCAAGATGGTACTGACTTCAGTGACTTGAGGAGGGGGCAAAACGGAAGGGAGGCATAGCTACATGGCTACCTTTAATGTAAATGTTAAATAATTACTTCTCAAAAATATAGTGTAAGATCAATTGTAAAGGTAACATTATTGATGCAATGAAATATATATTGCTAATAGTTTTAAATTAGTAGACGGTATAATCTTGTTATTGACAAATTCATTAACAATTAAAAATTCAAATACATACACGAGTATAGACATTTCTTAAGTCTGGTCCTCAGTTTTGATTTGTGAGGTTTTGCTTTAGCATCTACCAAAGTATATACTGTATTTTTCGGAGTATAAGTCGCACCAGCCATAAAATGAACAATAAAGTGAAAAAAAAAAACATATACATGTCGCACTGGAGTATAAGTCGTACTTTTGGGGCAAATTTATTTGTCAAAATCCAACACCAAGAACAGACATGAACCAGCAACAATATAGTATACATATTATATATATATATATATATATATATATATATATATATATATATATATATATATATATATATATATATATATATATACATACAGTATGCTAACGTGACATGTACACAAACGAGGAGCTGAGAACGGGGCTGACGAAACATTCAGTTATTCAAATAACGATGACATAACATGTTCATCAAACCATATGTGTCACTCCAATTCATTAAATCCATCGATTGTCCTTTATGTAAACAATGCCCCGCGTGTGCGCCGCTGACGTTGGACTCGTCGTGAGTTGCATTTCTAATTATTCCATAGACCCATATAACGATATATATCGATCTAATTCCTCGTCCTTTGTCAACAACGCTGCGCGCGCGCCACACAGATCTGGTATATAACTATATTGTAGCGTTAACAAAGTACCAGGAAAGACGTGGGTTTGGTAAACGGCTCTTTATTTAACAAAACAAGAGTTCAACGAGCCAACAACTACTAAACTGTAACGATAAGAACATATACAAGTTGCTACAGGAAATAAAATATATCAAATAACTATAACATAAATTTTTCAAAACTTGTGTCACTTCAAATCATTAAATTCTTCAAACGTGGGGCCCTTCGTCATCTTCGTCATCTTGTGATTGAATCCTTTGTCCTTTGTGTAAACAACCGCAGCGCCGCTGACGCCACTTGCAGTTCAAATTACAGTAATCCCTTGCTACATCGCGGTTCGATTGTCGTGGTTTCACTACATTGCAGATTTTTTAATTTGTGAAAAAATTCACATATCACTGAATATGTCACCCCCCCCACCCAAACTATGAAAAAAAAACGCGACTTATGGTCCGAAAAATATGGTACCGTACTTTCTGGACTATAAGGTATAATTTTCTCAAAAGCCGACTGTGCACCTTATAGTCCGGTGCGCCTTATATATGGATCAATTGATACATTTGTTGATCCATACTGGTTGTACACAGTGCTCTGCCAAATTGTTTCAGTACGTTTTAGTACGACTAGTAAATTACAAAGTCGCATCGCTTCCCAGCATTACGGCAACCGCGGTCAGGGGGCGTCACTGAATAGCTGTTGTACCCGTGAGGCTATTTCTTTTCAAAATAGGCTGCTCTGTTAATGTTTCGAGTAAATTTACGGATCAATATGGAAGGGAAACATAGGTAAGCAGTACCAATGTGTTAGATCGAACTTTGGTCAGTTCCGATCATTATAGGAGCTCGTTTGAGAAACGCGATTGTTTACACTTTGCTGAAGCTCATGGTGGTCTGCGAGGTGAGGCTCATGGGAGTTTGCGGGTGGCTAATGCTATAGCTGCCATATGCACGAGGCTATTTCCTGTCAAAATAGGCTGCTCTGTTTTCGAGTAAATTTACGGATCGATATGGAAGGGAAACATAGGTAAGCAGTACCAATGGGTTAGATCAAAATTTTGTCAGTTCCGATCATTTTATAGGTGCTAGTTTGAGAAACGCGATTGTTTACACCAGTGGTTCCCAAACTTTTGCAGGCTGGCGCGCCCTTGGCTCCCCAGTGAATTCCTAGCGCCCCCCCCTCCCCCCACAGACACATATGGAAACAAACACCTCTTTCTTGATATTTGGTATGCTGCAATTTGAAAAGAGAAAGGTTAAACACAAATGTTTGGTTGCTGTTGGTTGTGTGGTGCTGCAACAAATCCATATTTCAGGTATTCCACAGTATATTGCAGACACTTCTTTTTTGTTTGCTGTACCAAGGCCATACTTTATTCTGGAACAAAAAAAAATAAAACTATGAAAAATACAGCATTTTATCGTATTTCATAAATAGGCCTACTTAAAGACAAAAATGACAACATTGAAGGTATGAAAAGCAAGTTTACCCTCTCACGTATTCATTTTCTTCCATTTACTCACAAAAAATGGTGGCAGACGTGATCTAAGGCATGCCACCCTCGCCACCCACACAATGACACACGCACGGACACACGCACGGACACACGCACGGACACACACACACACACACACACACACACACACACACACACACACACACACACACACACACACACACACACACAGGTACAAAGTCATATACATTCGTAACAATATATATCAGTGAATGCACCACCCTAACCATCTCGACCAAACAACACGGCGCGTTCTGGCGAGTCCCCAATTTCATGTTGACTTGAACTCAAGATGATGTTGACCACCAGAATGCTGTTTTTATTAGAAAATTCTGAACATTACAAGCTTGAAATTACAAACCTGAGCTTTTGCTTTTGTAGTCTATGCTGTCGGATCTGACTGGGCCAGAGCGACGTGCGGTAACCGGACCCTGATGTGTCGTCCACTGACTCGTCCTGCTGCACGTGTTGTGTACAAACCGTCAAACAAACGTTCGAACTTCTGACTTCGACTTCAGACTGCCGCCGCCCCCCTACCGCCCCCTTCTTCCTCACCGCCCCCCCAGATCTTTTCACCGCCCCCAGGGAGGCGGTACTGCCCACTTTGGGAACCACTGGTTTACACTTTGCTGAGGCTCATGGGAGTCTGTGAACTGAGGCTCATGGGAGTTTGCGGGTGGCAAATTCTGTAGTGATAGCTGCTATACGCACAAGGCTATTTCATGTCAAAATAGGCTGCTCTGTTAATGTTTTGAGTAAATTTACAGATCGATATGGAAGGGAAACATAGGTTAGCAGTACCGATGTGTTCAATCAATCGATCAAACTTTAGTCAGTTCCGATCATTTTATAGGCGATCATTTGAGAAAAGTGATTGTTTACACTTTGCTGAGGCTCATGGGAGTCTGCAAGCTGAAGCTCATGGGAGTTTGCAGGTGGCTAATGCTATAGTGATAGCTGCTGTATGCACAAGGCTATTAAATGTCAAAATAGGCTGCTCTGTTAATGTTTCGAGTACATTTACGGCTCAATATAGAAGGGAAACATAGTAACATGGTAAGCAGTACCAATGCGTTAGATTGAACTTTAATCAGTTCTCATCATTTTATAGGAGATAGTTTGAGAAACGCGATTGTTTACAGAGGGCTCATTGGGTATTGGTTAGTGGATGCATACCGCAACCCTAGTCAACCTCAGTTTGTGTCAGTATAGCTTCTATTTTATGCGCCTTTTACTCCGGTGTGCCCTATATATGAAATAATTTCTAAAATAAAAAATTCAATGAGGGTGCACTATAATCCAGTGTGCCTTTTGGTGCGAAAAATACGGTACTTAAAAAGCATTTTAACTTAACACTGATCCTGTTTTTACTGTAATTTTGCTCTAGAGGTAATTTTCTTCTAGATTTAAACAATAAAAAAGTACATACCAACATTACTACAAAGACATCCTCACGTTCTCTGTGGCATTGGTTTCAGTTATTTAATCTGTAATTGAAAGTAACATTTTTGAGATACTTATGGCATGGAGGATTATGCACTACTTTACAGCATGGCAGCACGAAGCTTCTAATTGAGCCATTGCACTAATAACTGCAGAAAATCCATCCATTTATTTTATAAACCTCTTGTAATCATTAGAGTCGGGAGTGAGCTGGAGCCTTTCCCAGCTCACCTTAGGTGAGAGGTGGGCTACAGCCTGGACACCATGGTGTACTGTACAAAATGTCAATTTAAGATCAGGGGATGAGAATATTTGTCATTTTTCACATGTCCTGAGTGTTGTTAGTCACCATATGGGTTAAATATGGTGATCATGAAGCAGTCAGTAACAATCCGAGGGCAGCTGTCTAGTTCATCCTTCCACCACTTAGTAGTAATACTTCATCAGTGCAGTGTATAAACTTATCTTCATGGTTTTAATTAAAACCATCCTCCTCTATTACAAAAATGTCAGTAAATTTTGGTGGCAGCATCTCTCCCACAGTACAGTGGTAAATTTGATTTGTTTGAAAATTCTGTATAAATATTTCAAACATTCCACAGATATTGTATAGGAACCAAAACACAGATTCCTATTCTTCAGTGCATTGTGATAAATAGCTAATAAACAGCTGGTGACGTTAGCTATGCAGCCACATGGCCAATTAAATATATGTTGTCATAAAGATGGCCCACAAAGTCATCCGAGACATTATGGGCTGCTCTACGAGTGTTCCTGATGAACTCCCTTTTTGACATTTTGTTTTTGACATGAGGACTGGTCAGATCAATGGAGAGCAGGATGAGACTGTAGCATAGCACATACACAGCATCTGCAAAGAACATAATAGCACACTGTAATATCTGTCTATAGGAAAACAAAGAGAACATTGTTGGTATGGCCATAAATATCAAAGTTTACATTCACAATGTTAAACTCATATTAATACATAATGCTGGACAATTTAGCAGGCTATAACACACCAGTAAAAAACTGACTACACAAGTCAAGTAAAACTCAAGAACATTAAAACAAACCCAAATTCGATTTAAAATGTATGTAAAGACATACTTTTGGAACTATTTTTGTAATTTCATCTCTTTGCTTTTTATGGCATTAATATTGTATATTTGGATCATTACATGTGTTGTTTAAACGATGTAAAAATTCACTTTTATTTTCATAGGAAGAAGTATGGAAACAAGTGCTAAAATGAGTAGAAATTAGTGGGAAAGTAGTGTAGATAAACAACCATATTTTTCGGACTAAAAGTCGCTCCGGAATATACGTAGCATCAGCCATAAAATGCACAATAAAGTGAAAAAAAAACATATATAAGTCGCACCGTAGTATACGTCGCATTTTTGGGGAAATTTATTCAACAAAATTCAACACCAAGAACAGGCATGAACCAGCAACAACAGGCTAAACGATACAGTATGCTAACGTGACAAACACAAACGAAGAGCTGAGAACGGGCCTGAGGTAACGTTAACAGTTATCCAAATAACTATAACATAAATAACAAGTTTCTCAAACCATCTGTCACTCCAAGTCATTAAATCCATTGATCGAATTCGTCGTCCTTTCTGTAAACAATGCCGCGTGTGCGACGCGCCGCTGACGTCAGACTTGTCGTCAGGTGCAGTTCAAATTATTCCACAGGCCCATATAACGATAAAGTATATATCAAATAATTATCATATAAACAACAATAGTATCAAACTATCTGTGTCACTCCAAATCATTTAATCCACCGATCGAATTCCTTGTCCTTTATGTTAAAATTATTCCACAGGCCCATATAATTATAAACAACAATTTTATCAAACAATCTCTGTCACTCCAAGTCATTAAATCCTGTGATCGAGTCCTTTGCAGTTTATGTAAACAACGCCCCGTGTGCGCCGTGCTGCTGACGTCAGTTGCAGTTCAAATTACAGTAATCCCTTGCTACATCGAGGATTTTTGAATTTTGAAAATTTGTGAATGATTTCACATATAAGTCGCTTCTGAGTACAAGTCGCCCACCCACCCAAACTATGAAAAAAAACGCGATTTATAGTCCGAAACATACGGTAAGTAATGAAGAAAAATATTAATGAACTGCTTGCAGAATGCTGAAATTCTGCTCTTCTACATATACATTTTAAATGTACCCAAAGTAAATTGTGGCTATAGGCAGCAGTAAATTGAGGCATCAGTGAGAACCAACCATTAATCCTTGATCCAGTACCATTACATTAATCCCACTAATCAAATAAGTGAACCCAGGCAGTATTAAAGGAAATTCCAGCATGTTCTGGTAAGAGTAGCAGTAGCACATTAGGTAGATACATAGTCCGTTGACATTTTTGAAACTGAAGATTTGTTGCTGATGCTGTTAATTCTTGGCTATGGTCCATTAACATTTTTTAAACTGAAGATTTGTTACTTTAGCTTGTAGTCATGGAATGCTTTCTATGATCAGAGGCTTATTTAATGGATATCTCAAAAAGGTTAATGAGTAATCAACAACTCTCAACAGTAAGTGTATTTCTTAATACATAATTTTTCACAATTGTGTTATTTATTCATACCAATATGCCTAAAAAAACACAATTACTGAGCTGAAGCATTGATTTTAGTTGTTTAATGGTGTGTGTAAACTAACCAGGACTGAGCCCCAGCTCCCGGACAAGACCAGGGTTACAGGTACAAAACCTGTGGCTAAATTTGGTGATGAGTGTTTCCAGATACTCTCCTCTTTCCTCTGGTGCATGAATGTGTCTGAAGAAATCCCTCAGCGCATTGGGGAGGAACTGGTTACTGAAGTTGTGAAGTGTCACCAGCTCGTCCAAAACATCACGCCTGCAAATACACATAAGGTACAATGTCCAAGTGTTTTCATATATTTACTACGGAAATATTGGAATTGTGATAACTGCATTTAGTTGCAAGCACCTTATTCCGACATCAGCTGACAAAACAGCAAAAGCCTCCCGTTCACAAATGCCGGTGGCAAACTTAAACGCTCGGGTTTTTGAGCAAAAATATAAAATAAAAAATTCTCACCAAGGGGCGAAAAATTTAGTGTTTTTGAATGCAGCAAATATTGCATCCACGTCAGGCTTTGTTCAATGTTGCAAATGTTCGCCAAAGGTTCGCCTGTACTTTCTTGTCACAAGGGAACTATGAACATGTTATAAATTTTCTTGCGTCAAGAAAAATCCAAAATGTTCGCAGATGTTTGGCCAATGTTTTGTGAACATTTACAACCTTGTATGATCCCTGAAACAACTCTGATGTGAACGCAACATTCGCTGCCTCGAAGACACTCGCAATTGTTGCTGAGGGGTAACTTATTTCATTTTTTTAATTAGTGTGAAGGCGCCTTCACACTATTGTTATTCTACTTTATTTTTCTTCTTATTATTATTAAACAATTTATTCCTCCCACTTTTTTGACACCTAACTACTCCCACATGCTTTAACCGATTCACCCCATTCCAACTTTCACACGTTCCAAAAATTCACGGCATGATTGCTAGTATTTTATTTGTTCATAACATTTACCGTTTTTGCATAATTAGCAAATTTGTGCCTTAAAATCCCCCATTCATTCTTAATGGCGCATTCAACACGAGCCATGATCCCGAGCGAGTTCGAATTTTGACATCTGACAACTTTTATTATGATTTCTTTCCTTAACTCATTTATTTAACCCATTTATTTTTTATTTATTTTTCATTCATTCATTTATTTATTCATTTAATTTTAATTTAAAAACATCATTTTACCGTTTTAACCGTTTTCATTTACCATTTTTATTTCTCATTTAATAGCATTATTCCACCACAGCAACATTAAGTCGCTGTTTAGCTCAGTAAGAAGAGAATGGCCCTTCCAACACGAGCCATGTTCGCAAGCGAGTTCGAATCCCACTTGGCCATTATTTTTTATTCATTCATTTTTCATTCATTCAATTTTAACACATCACTTTAATAATTATTTTCATCATCATCATTAATTTACCATTTTTATTTTATTTAATCATCATTATTAATTTACCATTTTTATTTCATTTAATCATTATTTCGAGTCCCACAATAGTGTGAAGTGCCTTCGCCTTCACATGCAATTTCTCCAGAAATTGCCAATTCTAGTTGTTGTTTGGTGTTTCTACAGGAATATTTATACCGTAATTTTCGGACTATAAATCGCGTTTTTTGTCATAGTTTGGGTGGGGGGGGGCAACTTATACTCAGGAGCGACTTATGTGATTTTTTTCACAAATTTTCAAAATTCAAAAATCCGCGATGTAGTGAAATCGAGATAAACGAACCGCGATGTAGCCGTATGACGTCAGTCAGGATGGAGCCATCTCAGCCAGCCAAGATGGCGCCTTCCTGCCAGATGACCATCTCCCAGAGACGGCTAGGGCCATCAGCACCACCACCGCAAAATGGAGACAGGCAGGCATGATGACTTTCAATACCTGTCTGATGACAGGTAAGCTCATCGCCCCGGAGACGGCTAGGGCCATCAGCACCAACACAAAATGGAGACAGCCAAGATGGCCGAGTAATGTGAAAAACATGTTGGTCACGCTTTCTTTTGCAGACATTGTTATAAGGGGCGAGGATACAGCCAAAAAAATGCAGCCAAATACATTAACATGCCCCAACATAGCTCCAACAATATGCCGACAGCTAAAATGCCACCAAATACATTAGCATGTACAATAGTGTAATATTACCCCAGACCAATATGGCGAGAGCCAAGATGGCCTAGTAAAGTAAAAAATACATGCCCCTGACATGTCTCCAACCAATATGGCGACACCCTAATACATTAACATGCCTCAACATGCCTCCGCGACAACCAGTGACCAGCCAAAATTCCTGTCTGACGACATGATGCTACACTACGATGCGACACCTGAACTGAATATGACAGGATGGAGCCATCTTGGCCAGCCAAGGTGGCGCCTTCCTGTCTGGCGACAGGATGTGACACCAGGATGCGACACCTGACCGCAAGGTGTCATACACATTAGCATATACACCTACTACATTTGCATAACAATAGACATCAAAGGTTTCCGCATTGCATTATTCTCTCATGTGCGGCACATACGTGGCATTGTTTACATAAAGGACAATCGATGGATTTAATGAATTGGAGTAACACAGATGGTTTGATAAACGTGTTATTTATGCAATACTCATTTGAATAACTCTGAATTTTACGTCAGGCCCGTTCTCAGCTCCTCGTTTGTGTATATGTCACGTTAGCATACCGTATCGTTTAGCCTGTTGTTGCTGGTTCATGTCTGTTGTTGGTGTTGGATTTCGACAAATGAATTTGCCCCAAAAGTGTTTTTTTCACTTTATTGTACATTTTATGGCTGGTGCGATTTATACTCCGGAGCAATTTATAGTCCGAAAATTACGGTACATCTACAAAATGCGCATAGCGCTGCGATGGTATCTTGTGACCACTACAGGTCCCTGTTTAACTAAGCTTAACAACAGAACGTCACAGCCACCCCCCCCCCCCCCACACACACACACACAAACACACACACGTATAATATTTCTATTTTCAATATTTATACAATATTTTCAGTATGTTACCATGGTTAACAACAGAACATCACATCTACATATGTTACACACACTCCCACACATGTATAATATTTATATTTTCAATATTTAAACAATATTTTTAGTGTTATTTATACTATTAATGTTGAAACTATTATTTAATGTTCTTATAACATATGCACTTAAATGTTCCATATACATTTATTGACACACAAAAAATGTACAGATGAGAGGGTGACCCTACTACGTGGATTTTACCTATTGCGAGGTGGTTTTGTAACCAATTATCCGCGCTAAGCGCGGGATTACTGTACTAATATAATTATCATATAAACACCATCATTAGATGATACTTGCCGTTGAATTGTTTAATAAGTGATATCATTATCATTGGAAACATATTTGCAATTGTTACCAATTAAACATGAATTCAAAATATTTTAAAATAATTTAACAGAGTAATTTAAACTACCGTATTTTTTGGACTAAAAGTTGCGTTTTTTTTCATAGTTTGGGTGGGGGGGTGACTTATACTCAGGAGTGACTTATATGTTACGCTCTGTGAGGGTCTGCTGGGAAAGTCTGGCAGAATCCCCTGTCAGGAAGAGCTTCAACTCCCACCTCCGGCAGAGCTTTTCCCACGTCCCGAGGGAGGCGGGGGACATTGAGTCAGAGTGGACCTTGTTCCGCGCCTCCATTGTTGAGGCAGCCGACCGGAGCTGTGGCCGTAAGGTTGTTGGTGCCTGTCGTGGCGGCAATCCCCGAACCCGCTGGTGGACACTGGCGGTAAGGGATGCCATCAAGCTGAAGAAGGAGTCCTATAGGGCCGTTTTGGCCTGCGGGACTCCGGAGGCAGCTGACAGGTACCGGATGGCCAACCGGAACGCGGCTTCGGCGGTTGCTGAGGCAAAAACTCGGGCGTGGGAGGAGTTTGGCGAGGCCATGGAGAATGACTTCCGGACGGTTTCGAGGAAATTCTGGTCCACCATCCGGCGTTTCAGGAGGGGGAAGCCGTGCACGATCTACACTGTTTACAGTGGAGATGGTGTGCTGCTGACCTCGACTCGGGATGTCGTGAGTCGGTGGGGGGAATACTTCGAAGACCTCCTCAATTCCACCGACACGCCTTCCATTGTGGAAGCAGGGCCTGAGGACTCTGAGGCGGACTCTCCAATCTCGGAGATCGAAGTCACTGAGGTAGTTAAAAAACTCCTCGGTGGCAAGGCCCCGGGGGTGGATGAGAACCGCCCGGAGTTCTTAAAGGCTCTGGATGTTGTGGGGCTGTCATGGCTGACACACCTCTACAGCATTGCGTGGACATCGGGGACGGTGCCTCTGGATTGGCAGACTGGGGTGGTGGTTCCCCTCTTTAAGAAGGGGGACCGGAGGGTGTGTTCCAATTACAGAGGAATCACACTCCTCAGCCTCCCTGGTAAGGTCTATTCAGGGGTGCTGGAGAGGAGGATCCGTCGGGAGGTCGAACCTCGGATTCAGGAGGAGCAGTGTGGCTTTCGTCCTGGCCGTGGAACAGTGGACTAGCTCTACACCCTCGGCAGGATCCTCGAGGGTGCATGGGAGTTCGCCCAACCAGTCCACATGTGTTTTGTGGACTTGGAGAAGGCGTTTGACCGTGTCCCATCAGGAGGTTCTCTGGAAGGTGCTTCGGGAGTACGGGGTGCCGAGCCAACTGATAAGGGCGGTTCGGTCCCTGTATCACCGATGCCAGAGTTTGGTCCGCATTTCCGGCAGTAACTCGGATTCGTTCCCAGTGAGGGTTGGACTCCGCCAAGGCTGCCCTTTGTCACCGATTCTGTTCATAATTTTTATGGTCAGAATTTCTAGGCGCAGCCGAGGCGTTGAGGGGCCTCTGTACCGGTCCGTCGTGGTAAAGAGAGAGCTGAGCCAAATGGCAAAGCTCTCGATTTACCGGTCGATCTACGCTCCTACCCTCACCTATGGTCACGAGCTATGGGTCGTGACCGAAAGAACGAGATCCAGGATACAAGCGGCTGAAATGAGTTTCCTCCGCAGGGTGTCCGGGCTTTCCCTTAGAGATAGGGTGAGAAGCTCGGTCATCCGGGAGAGACTCGGAGTAGAGCCGCTGCTCCTCCACGTTGAGAGGAGCCAGATGAGGTGGCTCGGGCATTTCATCAGGATGCCTCCTGGACGCCTCCCTGGGGAGGTGTTCCGGGCATGTCCCACCGGTAGGAGACCCCGGGGTCGACCCAGGACGCGCTGGAGAGACTACGTCTCTCGGCTGGCCTGGGAACGCCTTGGGATCCCCCGGGATGAGCTGGAGGAAGTGGCTGGGGAGAGGGAGGTCTGGGAGTCCCTCCTAAAGCTGCGCCCCCGCGACTCGACCCCGGATAAGCGGAAGAAGATGAAGGTGAAGGTAAAACACATGGCAGGCGAGCAGAAGCTGTTGTAACCAACAGTGTTGTCTACTTCGCTTTTTTTTTTTTTGTCAAATGTATTTCAACTGTTCACCCCAAACAGTAGTTTTCCACGATTTATCAAATAAAAATAAAAATAAATTGTTTTCTACTTCCAGTGGTGAAGTATTGTTCGTTCGAGATGTCACGTAGTGTGTGTCACAGCAATGCCAGAGAGATGACCCATATTCTACATTCTTTTTTTCTAGTTCCCCTCACTTGCTTCCTACATTTTCACTTTTCTTTTGGGAGTGTACTATCTTGAGTTTTGTGTAATCTGCAAACAATCATTGCCAGTTTCGACCATCTCACTGCTTGGAATTCATTCAGCAGGGCTTTGTAGCTGCTATCTACCGTCGTTCGCCGGCCAGCCCGCTCGCCCGGTTAGCATTGGCCCGAAGCGGCTCGCGAACAGCGAAGAAACTGTAAAGACGCATAGTTGCCCCAATCCAAACCTCTGTCTACTGGCTCTCGCACCTTGGTCATGGGTGACTCCATTACCCGCAACATCCCGCTTAAAAATCCAGCCACAGCAATGATTATTCCTGGCTGCCTATATTTACCAACTTCTCGAGATATGAACCAGAGCATCTACTTCCAAACCAATTTTCAACTTCTGAACCGACGCACCGAACTGGTCGGAAACAAATAACGAAAAATCGGCCTCTCCGTCACGGAGGTCATTCCAAATTTTGGAAGATTTTCTAAATGTCAGCGGTGGCTGTCACACAAACTGTCCGAGCCTCACTGGTTTTCCGGTTGGACAGAAATTACGAAAAATCGGCCTCTCCACCCTGGAGGTCATCTCAATTTTGAGAATATTTTCTAAGTGTCAGAAGTGGCTGTCACACAAACTGTCCGAGCCTCTGCGGTTCCCTGGTTGGACTCAAATGACGAAAAATCGGCCTCTCTGCCCTGAAGGTTGTCTCAATTGTGAGATTAATGTCAGCGTTGGCTGTCACACAAACTGTTTGTGCCGCCCTGGTTCCCCGGTTGGACAGAAATGACGAAAAATCAGCCTCTCCATCCTGGACCTCATCTCAGTTTTGAGATTATTTTCTAAGTGTCAGCGTTAGCTGTCACACAAACAGTTCGAGCCTTGCTGGTAAACGAGGGTCTTTTAGTAACCTCAAGGCCCAAAAAAAGTCTGCAAGGTCAAGCGCTTTCTCGATTCGGGGTCAAAGCTTTGGAACGCTCTATCGAGAGATATCAGAGCTGCTACCTCAGTAGAAGCATTCAAGACATGATTACAAACACACTTTAATGCTGTGGCCTTTAATTAACCTGTGCTGGCCAATTTGGCTGCAGTTTGTGCTCTCAGCAGCAGGTAACAACGAAAATCTCTTTCATTTGTCTGAACAAAAGAATCTACGGATAAAATCGACTTGACTTAACCTAACTGCAGACTAGAAAAAGTAGATTTCCTAAACTGCGATTGTGTAAATGTTGATTTATGTTGTTCAAAAGATAAGAGAGCTGCAGTCCTTTTTATATAATTGAATGTTTATTTATTTATTCAAGATATTTTGTTGTTCTATACTTTAATGCAAATGTCCCATATCCTTGAGAATTAAAAGATAAATTTCACTTAAAAAGGATGTACTCTAAATGGTTTTGCTCTAAACTAATCAGTTTATCAGTGGCATTTAGAAACAACAACAATGAAATACTGGTTACTGTGATAGTTTCTGGTGAGTATAACATCCTGAAAAAATTCTTATTGTGACTAGCCTACCAATAAACATTGTCAATAAAAACAGTACACAAACTAAACTGAAGGACACAATTGAAAATATCCTCCCAGGGCATACCATGAACAAAGTGGGGGCTCCGACCGGAGACACGGTGCACTAGTGGTTGTGTTTGTAAATGAGTTGAGCGCACTTAACCTTTCCGACCACACCCACTCTCAGACTAGTGGAAGGGCATCTTAGTCAATTTTTGAACGCACACTAAATATCTTTTATGAAGCTTGGTTGGCTTATCTACCACCAGGGAAGTTTTCTGGGGGAAACCCTGATAAGAGTATGAACATTATTATATAATTAATTTAATGGAAATGTCAGATGCAAGGTTTACTTTGCTTATTCGGTAATTTATGGGTATATTTACATATATTGAAAAATCTTTATGTAAATGTCTACTTCGCCTGCCATAAACCTTTGCACAAGTACATTTTTGTAGACATCTTTTGTGTATATCTCTCTGCTTACCTCTCATCCAGGTAAATTCTCAGCATCTTCCAGTTGAGCCGTCTAGTGTAAAAGATGAATTTAGCCTGCTCTGTGGGATGATCTACGAGTATGCCTTTAGACATGAAATAAGAGATACCCTATTGAGGAGGCAGGAAAGAGCAACAGAGAGAGGGAGATCATAGATTGGGCTCAGTACTTTTGAAGATCTAGACACACACGTACATGCGTGTGGTGGGGGTCTGTGCAACTCATCTTTTATGTTTGGCATGCATTACCTCCTCTGGGTTTGCGTTGAATGTAAGGCTCCCTTCATCTAGCTGTAGATATAGTCTTCTATATGAGAAACCAGCAGGCAACCTTCTGTTATATATGGAGCAGTGACCCCATGTGGACTTGCAGAGCCTAGAAAATCAACACAGGACGGTTACCAGAAAGACATTTATTGCAAACATATGGCAAAGTACCATCACAAACACCAAACTTAAATCTCCTTACCCCTGCCACAGATATTCATCATTGCCTAGGTCCTGCCACACACACCCGGCCAGACACAGATCAGTAGCATTCAGATACGACAATATGGTTATTCCCAACTCTGGTGGGAGCATCTCCAAATCTATAAAACGATTTTGTGCTTTACCTACAACAACAAATTACAGAGCAGGTTAAATAAACATAGGCATATACAGAAAATTAAAGAGCAAATTTGAATAAACACAAAGTACAAACGGAAAACTGAAAATGTCCTTTACACATTGTCATACACAGTCTTATGATGTTCAGTTCAGCAAGCATCAAAGGATTAAATCTGGGCATAGATTGGGATTTTCTGTTGGGCATCAATGAAGTCACGCAATATTTCAATATAACTCGAGAGTTAGAGGGAAATTTTTTAATCTTTAATGTCTTGTACAAATATCGTTATACGTATGAAGTGCATACAAATCAATCAAATCGAAAATTAATGTTCAGAAAAAATAGTGTGAGGTAAGACTATCGGAGTATTGCCTGATTTTGATGCAACAGATATGCCGGACAAATGTTCAATGTCATGGCCGATTTTAGGTTCTCTCGATGCATAGCCCACGTACTATGACACACTCAACGATTGGTTATTTGCTGTTTAGGATTTCCAAGAAAATGCTGAATATCTGGCACGTCAGAATCTTTGTTGGTCTTGCCGCAGACTGTGGCATGTCCTGCAGCAATTCATCTGATTGGAGTTTGCAATCCTTCACCCATACACATCTGCCCAGTGCCTTAAGTCAGCGGTCCAGATGCTATTAGAGGTACAGAGGACTATGTGAAAGCTCAGTAGGGATCGAGCCCTTTCCATTGCCTGGGCCACTTTTTGGAATGACCTCCTGCTTAACTTCAGGCCAGCCTAAACATATACATATTCAATTTTTTCAGAATCATTCCACTGAGACAGCACTTGCTAAAGTGACTAATGATCTCCTCATAGCTATGGATTCAAACACTTCATCGGTATTCTTACTACTCGATCTTAGTGCTGCCTTCGACACTGTTGACTTCGATATTTTATTAGAGCGTCTTAAAAGTTGTGTTGGTATTTCGGGATCAGCACTAGGCTGGTTTCATTCGTATCTATCAGACAGGACGCACCGAGTGGTCCATGGCAATGCGTCCTCTGAGCTCTATAAAGTTACGTGTGGTGTCCCACAGGGATCGGTACTAGGACCAATTCTATTTAATATTTATATGACTCCGCTTGGGGACATAATACGTAAATATAATATTAGTTTTCAATGTTACGCGGATGACACCCAATTATATATGCCGTTATCAATTACAGATCCGCGGGACTGTTGTAATCTTGAGGCATGCCTTGTGGAGATCAAGCAATGGATGTCTCTCAACTTCCTTCGTCTGAACCCAGATAAAACTGAGATGTTGATAATTGGTCCAGCTCGTTATCAACATTTATTTAAGGAAACCACAATAACTATAGATAACCGTACTATCACTCAGAGTGATACTGTAACTAATCTCGGGGTAATGTTTGACTACACGCTCTCCTTTCAATAGCACATTAAGAATATAACCAGAATAGCATTTTTTCACCTTCGTAATATTGCTAAGATTCGCCCAATCCTCTCGACCGGTGATGCGGAAATTATTATACATGCGTTTATCACGTCGCGCCTGGACTACTGTAATGCATTATTCTCTGGTCTTCCCAAGTCCAGCATCAAAAGTCTACAGTTAGTACAAAATGCTGCTGCAAGGCTGCTCTCACGGACAAAAAAATTTAAACACATTACCCCAATATTAGCCAATTTACACTGGGTCCCGGTCCATTTAAGATGTGACTTCAAGGTTCTTCTATTAACCTATAAATCATTGCATAGCTTAGCGCCTTCATATCTCGTCGACTTAGTTGTTCCTTATGTTCCGTCTCGTAACCTTTGTTCGCAAAACGCTAGTCTTTTAGTGACACTGAGGGCCAAGAAAATGTCTGCAGGGGCTAGAGCATTTTCTATTCGGGCTCCAGAGCTCTGGAATGCCCTTCCAATGGATATTAGAACTGCTAACTCAGTAGAAACATTTAAGACACGTTTAAAGATGTATTTCTATGATATGGCCTTTAATTAGCCTGTAGTAGCCGATTCGGCTGGAGTTTGTTTTTGCTCCCTCTCCCCGACCCCACCCCTCTCCGGCTGGGGAGGTGGTTAGGTGACACCCAAGCTGACGGCGGCTATCTAGATTATGGTGGACCACTTCAGCATGAGGGAACTGCAGCAGATTAACCTCCTAGAGGACACTGCCAGGACAATCGAAGGCACCTCCGACAGCTGGACATCCACTTTTTGATATATTATGTATTTTATGTGCCCTCTTTGTCCATTGCAGCCTGGTGATCCTGAAAGGGGGATCCTTCCATCTGTGGTCCCTTCTCAAGGTTTCTCATTTTTCCCCTAGTAGGGGTTTTTGAGTTTTTCCTTGCCCATTTGGGAGCCCAATATCAGGGGATGCTTTGAGAATAATTGTCAATTGATTGTCTATGTGAAGCCCTTTGAGACTGCTTGTGATTTAGGGCTATACAAATAAACTTGACTTGACTTTGCAGGCACTGCCATTACCGCTGAGGGCATCTTCCTGCAGCTCTTAATTTTGACTATGGACACCTACTGTAGTTTACTTTTTTTTGTATTGTTTTATATTAAGTGTTCAATGTTGCCCACTCTGCATCCATTGTTGGATGGAGGATCCTCCCATCTGCGGTCAATTCTCAAGGTTTCTCATTTTTCTCCAGTTGGTGTTTTTTTGAGTTTTTCTTGCCCTCCTGGGTGTTAAGATCAGGGGATGTTATTGTTCGCCTCTCGGCGGAGGCTTTGTGGCAGTTTGTCTACTGTCTACCGTCGATCATTGGACATGTAAGTATGGCTGTGGATCAAGAGGTTTGTACGGCTTCGTGCACCAACTGCACCCTTCTCTTAGAGAGGTTGTCCCTGCTAGAGGGACGTGTCCGCCAGCTAGAGCAGAATAGTGTGATAACAGTAGATGTGGCAAATACAGATGCGGGCTGTAGTCAGCCTGCTAGCCCAGTTCGCATTAGCCCCAAGCGGCTTGCTAACTGCGACGAGCCAGTTAAGACGCATAGCCGTCCCAAGCTATTTCGGTGAACTGGCTCTCGCACCTTGGTCATAGGTGACTCCATTACCCGAAATATCACGCTTAAAAATCCAGCCACGGTAATGTGTATCCCTGGAGGCAGAGCACCCAACATAGAAGCTAATCTTAGGGAACTGGCTTGCAATAGGTCTAGTCAACAGCGTACATAGGTCCAACAACACTAGCTACTCTGATATAGTGATACACGTTGGCTCCAATGATGTTAGGATGAGGCAATCTGAGATCACAAAGACAAACATAGCGAGGACTTGTGATCTCGCCAGAAAGATGAGTTGACATTGAGTATTCGTCTCTGGCCCCCTGCCTGGGAGAGGCACTGATGATAGGTTTAGTAGATTAGTCTCCCTTAATCGATGGATGGCTGGTTTCTGTAAGAAGCGGGACTGTATTATATAGATAACTGATCCTCCTTCTGGGGCCGCCCGACCTGCTGAGGAAGGACGGCCTTCAATTTAACCGTGAAGGCGCCTTCACCCTTTCTAGGAATATAGAGGACTGTTTGAGCCACTCATGACAGGTCACCTTAGAGCAGGCTGGGGCACAGGTGACTAGACCACCTGTCAGGATGGGTTTGGCCGTCCTTCCTCAGGAGGCCTTCATCCTAACCGTGAAGGCGCTTTCACTCTTTCAAGGTGTATAGATTACTGTTTGATCCATTCATGACAGGTCACTTTAGAGTAGGCCGGGTCACAGGTGATTAGGTCACCTGTTAGGTATTTTTTTTTTTCATTTTTCTTTTTTTATTTGATTTGACTTTATTAATTCATGCTTGCAGTGGAGGCAAAAAGGCCGCACGGAAAAACCAGCAGAACTTTACAATAACAATAATAAAAAAATACATACCGTAATTTTCGGATTTAAAAGTCGCGTTTTTTTTAATAGTTTGGGTGGGGGGGGGGGGGGGGGCGACTTATACTCAGGAGCGACTTATGTTTTTTTTTTTTCAAAAAAATTTACTCATTAACACATTACTTACTAGTACAGTTGATCACCTCACATATTATTTTTAATACACTGAAAAAACGAATAAAGCAATTCACACTTTAAAGCACAATATTCAAGTTCATGAAACAAATAAACAAAACAATAAAAAACAACTGAAAAAGAAATATAGTTATTTTCAAACTAAACTGAACGAGGGTGATTTAAATTTCACCATTGGCCGTGACGCAACAACTGGGAGGGGAAAGCGCTGTTTTTTTGAGTTTTAAAAAAGCACAGGTCTGGTGAAGAGAATTTAGTGTGGTGATGTGTAAAAAAAAAAAAAAAAAAAAAAAAAAAAAAAGGCAGCAATGCAATTTAGGATGCAAGCTCTGCTTGTGATGGACAGCATGCGAGCACACATTGCGCCAGACATGCAAATCACGAGTCCGACGGCGCGCGTACACGGCATTGTTTACACGATCGATGATCGATGTATTTTATGATTTGGAGTGACAGATGGTTTGGTAATATTGTTGCTATATGATAGTTATTTGAAATATACTTTATATATCGTTATATGGGTCTGTGGAATAATTAGACATGCAAATCACGAGTCCGACGGCGCTCGTACGCGGCATTGTTTACACGATCAATGATCGATGGATTTTATGATTTGGAGTGACAGATGGTTTGGTAATATTGTTGCTATGTTAGTTATTTGAAATATACTTTATATATCGTTATATGGGTCTGTGGAATAATTAGACATGCAAATCACGAGTCCGACGGTGCGCGTACGCGGCATTGTTTACACGATCGATGATTGATGTATTTTATGATTTGGAGTGACACAGATGGTTTGATAAACGTGTTATTTATGTAATAATCATTTGAATAACTCTGAATGTTACGTAGGCCCGTTCTCAGCCTCTCGTTTGTGTATGTCACGTTAGCATACCGTATCGTTTAGCCTGTTGTTGCTGGTTCGTGTCTGTTTTTGGTGTTGGATTTAGACAAATACATTTGCCCCAAAAGTGCGACTTATACTCCGGAGCGAATTATATATGTTTTTTTTTCACGTTATTGTGCATTTTATGGGTGGTGCGACTTATACTCCGGAGCGACTAATAGTCCGAAAATTACGGTATATTAAATATTTTAAAAAAACAAGACACGTTTTTCAAAGCAGCGGGCATGGAAAACGTTCTGGGCATGGACATGGAAAAAGTGTCAGTTCTGGTGGCCATGCGGTTTTGCTTGTTTAAATAATGTCTAAATAATGTCATTATACAGCCTGACTGATATATACATGGAGTTTCTCAGCCTGTTGGTCTTGGTCCTGGGTTCAGGTTCAGCCAGCTTGTGTTGGTTCATCAAACTCCTGGTAGTGCAGCTGCCTTGTCGGAGGTAGCAGGTCATGCAGAGGGTGTTGCTGATCATGCATGTCTGACCAGCTTCACTGCAGCCTCCTCCCTCCTGGTCTGGAGTGATGGTAGAGGTTGTGAGAAGTTACCTGCTCTCCTTCTGATGATTTTGCAGGCACGTGTCTGGACTCGCTCGAGCTCTGCTTGTTGTCTTTTAGAGCAGCCCACCAAGAGTACTGAACTGTATTCCAGACACGGCCTAATGAGAGTGGTGTAGATAGTGATAAGGTCATCTGCAGGTAGCTCGTGTGTCCCCATCACTGTGAGATTATTTATGGCGTTTTCAATGTGTATATTTCCAGTTAAGTTAAAGTTAACTAGCGCTAGGCTAGATTACCAGCATGCACATATCTCCTTGTGTAGACTAGAGCGTCACAGTTTGAATAGTGCCACAGTATACAGTGACACATTCTCGACCGAGGAGGTAGACAAATCATATCACTCCACCATGACCGGTCTCGCTGATGGAACGGTGTGTTTGCCAAATATTAACTATCAAATTCCTATGGTCGTATCTTCCTGCCGCGCTAATAAACATTTTAGAGGTAATGTCGGGCCTAGACAACAGAAATCTTACTCGTATTTCGTTTAAAAATCCTCCGATAGATACGAACCCTGATCTACCGATTAGACTCAAACTCGGTTTTATGAATATTAGATAACTTCTTACGAAAGCAGCACTTGTTGATGACATCACAGAACATAATCTAAATATTTTTGGTCTTTGTGAGACCTGGTTAAAACCTAATGAACTGCTGCTGCTTAATGAGGCCTCGCCTCCAAATATTGTGAGCTTGCATGTGGCGTGTCCTCGTAAAAAGGGTGGGGGTATCGCCCGCATCTCTAATGCCGATCTTAGATTTAGGCCTCGTTCGATTAACGTATTTAAAACATTTGAAGTTTTCATTGTCCAATCCACAGCTCTATCGTCATTTTATCTTGCTGTTATTTACCGTCCACCCGGGGCTTACTCTGGCTTCCTGGATGAATTTTCAGAATTCGTGGCTGATCTAGTGACAAATGCGGATAATATAATAATCATGAGCGATTTTAACATCCACATGAATTTACCGTCAGAGCCACTTACTTCGGCATTTCAGACTCTAATTGATACGTTTGGTTTTACGCAAGCCGTACAGGTAGCAACGCATAAGAATGGTAATACCTTAGATTTGGTATTATCCCTAGGACTGGCAACCTCTAATATAACAGTACTGCCATACACTACTGTTTTGTCTGATCACTACTTAATAAAATTTGAAATTTTAGTTCTTAGTCAAAGACAAGAGAGCAATCAGAATTATAGCAGCCGTAATATTAACTCCATGACTGAGACTGCGCTATCTGCAATTGCCGTATTGCCCTCATATACCGGCTCTATTAATAATCTTACAAATGAATTCAATGCTACATTGTTAAATGCCATCGACTCTGTGGCGCCGCTACGTCTGAAAACTAGCCGTAGATTGCCTACTCCGTGGTTCACAGATGAAACACGTTCGCTTAAGCAATTAAGTAGAAAGCATGAGCGCAAATGTCGTTTAACCAAACTTGAGGTTTTCCATCAGGCATGGCGCGACAGCCTCCTGAAATATAAAGATGTGCTTATCTTAGCAAAAACTCGTTATTTTTCGCAGGTCATTAATCTCAATAAGAACAATCCTAAATACATATTTGATACAGTGGCAAAGCTAACACTACGCCAGCCGACCCCCGATAGCTCCTTTCACTCTGCTGAAGAGTTCATGAAATTCTTTGCTCGAAAAATTTAATCCATTAGGGATGAGATCAAGATGACCATTCCGATCGCTCAGTCGGGACCGCCGATTACCGGCGCTGACGATCATGCAATAACCCTCTCAAATTTTAAAAGCGTGTCCCTCGAAAGGCTTACACAATTGGTTAGTGCGGCTAAACAAACATGTTTACTCGACCCGCTTCACGCCAAACTATTTAAAGAATTATTTCAAATCTTAGGACCGTCCGTTTTAAATATAATTAATCTGTCTGTCTCTTCTGGGATAGTGCCAACAGCCTTTAAAACCACTATCATTAAACCTGACTGTTGTAATCTTGAGGCATGCCTTGCGGAGATCAAGCAATGGATGTCTCTCAACTTCCTTCGTCTGAACCCAGATAAAACTGAGATATTGATAATTGGTCCAGCTCGTTATCAACATTTATTTAAGGAAACCACAATAACTATAGATAACCGTACTATCACTCACAGTGATACTGTAACTAATCTCGGGGTAATATTTGACCAAACGCTCTCCTTTCAAAAGCACATTAAGAATATAACCAGAATAGCATTTTTTCACCTTCGTAATATTGCTAAGATTCGCCCAATCCTCTCGACCGGTGATGCGGAAATTATTATACATGCATTTATCACGTCGCACCTGGACTACTGTAATGCATTATTCTCTGGTCTTCCCAAGTCCATTATCAAAAGTCTACAGTTAGTACAAAATGCTGCTGCAAGGCTGCTCTCACGGACAAGAAAATTTGATCACATTAGCCCAATATTAGCCAATTTACACTGGCTCCCGGTCCATTTAAGATGTGACTTCAAGGGTCTTCTATTAACCTATAAATAATTGCATGGCTTAGCGCCTTCATATCTCGTCGACTTAGTCGTTCCTTATGTTCCGTCTCGTAACCTTAGTTCGCAAAACGCTATCCTTTTAGTGATGGATATTAGAACTGCTACCTCAGTAAAAACATTTAAGACACGTTTAAAGACATATTTCTATGATATGGCCTTTAATTAACCTGTAGTAGCCGATTCGGCTGGAGTTTGTTTTTGCTCCCTTTCCCCGACCCCACTCCCCCCACCCCTCCCCGGTTGGGGGAGGTGGTTAGGTGACACCCAAGCTGACGGTGGCTATCTAGATTCTCGTGGACCAATTCAGCATGAGGGAACTGCAGCGGATTACCCTCCTAGAGGACACTGCCAGGACAATCCAAGGCACCTCCGACAGCTCTTCGCTTTGGCCTGGACATCCACTTTTTGATTTCCATATTATGTATTTTATGTGCCCTCTTTGCATCCATTGCAGCCTGGTGATCCTGAAAGGGGGATCCTTCCATCTGTGGTCCTTTCTCAAAGTTTCTCATTTTTCCCCTGGTAGGGTTTTTTTTAGTTTTTCCTTGACCTTTTGGGAGCCCAAGATCAGGGGATGCTTTGAGAATAATTTTCAATTGATTGTCTATGTGACGCCCTTTGAGACTGCTTGTGATTTAGGGCTATACAAGTAAACTCGACTTTACTTGATTTGACATATTATGTCGTGCCTGGACTACTGTAACTCATTATTCTCTGGTCTTCCTAAGTCCAGTATCAAAAGTCTACAGTCTACTTACATTGGCTCCCGGTCCATTTAAGATGCGACTTCAAGGTTCTTTTATTAACCTATAAATCATTGCATGGCTTAGCGCCTTCATATCTCACGGACCTAGTTGTTCCTTACATTCGCTCCCGTAACCTCTGCTCTTTTAGTGACCCCGAGGGCCGAGAAAATGTCTGCAGGGTCTAGAGCATTTTCTATTCAGGCTCCAGACCTTTGGAATGCCCTAACAATGGATATTAGAACTGCTTCCTCATTAGAAACATTTAAGACACGTTTACAGACAAATCTTTATGATATGGCCTTTAAGAAACCTGTAGTGGCCGATTCGGCTGAAGTTAGTTTTTTTTGCCCCATCCCTCCCCGGCTGGGGAGGCGGTTAGGTGACACCCAGACTGACAACGGCTGTCTGGATTTCTCGCGGACCAATCAGGATGAGTGAACTGCAGCTGATTACGCCCCTTGAAGACACTGCCAAGACAATCGAGGGCACCTCCTGCAGCTCTTCACTTCACTGAATTGGACATCAACTTTTTCTTTTGATTTTTTTTACATTATGTATTCTATGTGCACTCTCTGCATCCATTACAGCCTGGTCATCCTGGAAGAGGGATTCTCCCATCTGTGGTCCCTTCTCAAGGTTTCTCATTTTTCCCCCAGTCGTTTTTTTTGTTTGTTTTTCCTTGCCCTCCTGGGAGTTTAAGATCAGGGGATGTTTGAGAATAATTGTCAATTTTTCGTATATGTGAAGCCCTTTGAGACTTGCCTGTGATTTAGGGCTATATAAATAAACTTGACTTAACATGCACAGCTCACGCCTAACAGTCGGTGTGAACTCAGCATAAATTAGATTAGTATTTTGAAATTACTTGTACAGTAAATATAGGTTTGATGAGCATAGTCCTGTAATTGATTGGTCTCAGAGGTTACACAGTATACATTTAAGTAATTAATGACCAAAAGGTACAGTTTCTTTTTCAAGAAAAAGCAAAGTATTGCTATAATTATGCACACCAATCAGTTAAAATGCAAAGCAAAGGACTGTTTAATAAGATAAATAAAATGGCCGAGCAGTATTGCTAGTATAAAATATTATCATCCTACCTCCTCTGCGTGTTTTCAATAGATGGTAGATGTCAGGGCCATAGCAGTGTTGAGGCATTCTTCGAAGTGTGGCTCCATCCCTCCCTGGGGAAATTGTTTTTATTTACAAATCTCAGTTACATATCTTGAATTTACATTTACAGATAAGATAACAAACCCTTTGCCAACAAATTTAGGATGTGAAAATGTAAATAAAACCATAATGCAATATTTGTAAATCATTTTCTTTCTGTATTCAATTGGACATGAAAGAAGATAAGACATTGAATGTTCAAAATTATAACTATCTTTTTTTTTTTCTCAATATTCACAAATTTTGAGTTTGATGCCTGCAACGTTCCATAAAAAGCAGGGACAGGGACATGTTTACCACTGTTTTACATAAACTTTCAATTTAACACTCAATAACTGTTTGGGAATTTAAGTGGATTTCTTCTCAATTCTTGTTTAATGCACAATTTTAGTTTGTCAATAGTCTGGGGTCTCTGTTGTCCTAATTTAAACCACACAATTTCAATAAGAGACATAATTGTAAAAGTGTGTGATCCATAAATTTATCAAAGCCTTTAATTGTTGATCATCTAAATCTGGTGGAGGAATGACAACCTTTCCTTATCCAGTACTGATTAATGAGTCTCATAATTTCCTGGATAATTTCTTTCAGATTAATCTTTATGTGTCCAGTGAACTCTAATAAATTTGAAATTGTCGCTGTCCTAATATAGTGCATCCATAGTAACCAGCACTGCACAAGACATTGCAATTTAAAACTGAGAATTGACCTGGATGTCACCATTTCCACACAGAACTTAGTCAAGTTTTGTTTAAAAAAAAAAGTGACAACATTTAAATATGACACACAGAGACACATATGACAATTATTAACGCCCTTATAATAAGTAGTCAAGTGTATTGCGGCAAGCATTCTACTCTGGAAACTGAGTGGCTAGATCAGGGGTGGGTAAACTTTTTGACTTGAGGGCCGAATTGAATTGGTTCTAAATTTTGACTGGGGCAGAAACAGGAGGAGATGGATGGAGTGTTTGTGTGAAGTGATATAAATGACATGTAAAGGTCATTCCATAAAAGGTTTTGGCCTTTACTACGTAGTAAAGCAAGGATATAAAAAAAGCTTTTTGAAAATAAATGAATTTATTAACAGCATTAAAATAAATATTTCACCAAAAAACTACAATCACTAATTCAATACGACACTGTTATTATGAATAACAGTTTCCATCACTTCAGCGCCTGCAGGTCAGATTTATGAAAGATGTTTGTCTTATGAGGCAAAATCACATCAAACGGCAAACATTCTGACCAAATACATTATCTTGAAGAATCAGTGAAAGAATACATCTAAATAAAGCAATAAAGAAACCAAAACGGCAACATGGTGACCGATATCTGAAAATCAGAGCAGAGCTTTAACTCACAAACACCTGGTGACAGGTGAGGAAACGGAAAACACTTCCTTCAAGTTAAGATGAGTCGCAAACAGGTGGTGCATCAAAAACTTGCCTCAGTACTTGACTTTTGAGCTGCAGTTTGTTGGTGAAAAAGTTTTGTTGAAATTAGCTGTCAACCTCTCCGCTGTAGCCGCCCGTTCATGTGTTGACTGCTAGCGTAGTTAGCATGCTTTGTAGCAAAGTGACAGCTAATATTGTGCTCTTGAATACTGCAACCGTTTCTTGGCATATCTGACAAACCTGCATTGATTGGACTCCAGCAAATAAACACTCGGCACTCAGTGTCCATCTTTCTTTCCTTGGGCCACTCATTTTAATTGAAGGATTCTAGGTGAAGGTTTGTGGGTGGCTTTAGCGTAAAACTATCTGAAAGCTCAGCGAGCGAATTACAATACTAACGTCACAGCTCACACTCAAAATTCGGCACTGATAATGAATCGGGTCCATACTACTGAGTACGTACACGCACTTGCGAGTGTGCACTGAGCTTTCTGACGCGGCTTCCGGGAGTAAATGCGCGGGCGGGCGGTTCCCCATCTGCTGGGGAAATGCAGTCATTGAGGGGAAATTGACAAAAAAAAAAAGTTTGATAATACAATTTATTCAAGTTGGGTGGGCTGGATTAAACGTTCCCATGGGTCGGATGAGGTCATGTACATACATGTTACAGTGGTACAGCAGTCATTGACGATGTAAGTAGGTCCCCTAACAAGAGAAATGAACGATCACATATGTCTAACCTTTAGGACAATGTAGTATTGCTCCAAATGTTGGTTTACATTCCTTGGTCTACCGTCGATCATCGGACACGTAAGTATGGCTGCGAAACAAGAGGTTTGTACTGCTTCGTGCACCAACTGCACCCTTCTGTTAGAAAGGCTGTCCTTGCTAGAGGGACGTGTCTGCCAGTTAGAGCAGAATAGTGCGATAACAGTAGATGTGGCGGACACAGTCGCGGACTGTAGTCAGCCCGCTAGCCAAGTTAGCATTAGCCTCAAGCGTCTTGCTAATCGCAATGAGCCCGGTAAAACGCATAGCCGTCCAAAGTCATCTTGGTCTACTGGCCCTCGCACCTTGGTCATAGGTGACTCCATTACCCGAAATATCACGCTTAAAAATCCAGCCACGGTAATGTGTATTCCTGGGGGCAGAGCACCCGACATAGAAGCTAATCTTAGGGAGCTGACTCGCAATAGGACTAGTCAACAGCGTAGTTCCAACAACACTAGCTACTCTGATATAGTGATACACGTCGGCGCCAATGATGTTAGGATGAGGCAATCTGAGATCACAAAGAGAAACATAGCGAGGACTTGTGATCTCGCCAGAAAGATGAGTCGGCATCGAGTATTTGTCTCTGGCCCCCTGCCTGGGAGAGGATCTGATGAGAGGTTTAGTAGATTAGTCTCCCTTAATCGATGGATGGCTGGGTTCTGTAAAAAGCAGGGACTGTATTTCATAGATAACTGGTCCTCCTTCTGGGGCCGCCCTGACCTGCTGAGGAAGGACGGCCTTCATCCTAACCGTGAAGGCGCCTTCACTCTTTCTAGGAATATAGATTACTGTTTGAGCCACTCATGACAGGTCACCTTAGAGCAGGCCGGAGCACAGGTGACTAGACCACCTGTCAGGATGGGTTTGGAGTCAGTTAAGTTAAAGTTAACTAGCGCTAGGCTAGATTTCCAGCATGCACATAGCTCCTTGTGTAGACTAGAGCGTCACAGTTTGAATAGTGCTACAGTACACATGAACACACATTCTACTGAGGTGGCAGACAAATCCAATCGCTCCACCCCGACCGGTATAGCTGATGATATGGTGCCTGTTTCAGATAATATTACGTGTGTACCAAATATTTACTATCAAATTCCTACGGTCGTATCGTCCCACCGCGCGAATAAACAATTGAGAGGTGATGTCAGGCCTAGAGAACACAATCTTACTTTCATTTCGTTTAAAAATCCTTTGATAAATACAAACCCTGATCAACCGATTACACTTAAACTAGGTTTTATGAATATTAGCTCGCTTCATACGAAAGCAGTTCTCGTTAATGACCTCATCACAGAACATAATCTAAATATATTTGGTCTTTGCGAGACCTGGTTAAAACCTAATGAACTGCTACCGCTTAATGAGGCCTCGCCTCTAAATTTTGTGAGCTCGCATGTGGCGCGTCCTCGAAAAAAGGGTGGGGGTGTTGCCCTCATCTCAAATTCCAACCTTAGATTTACGCCTCGTTCGATTAACATATTTAAAACATTTGGAGTTCTCACTGTCCGATCCACCGCTTTATCGTCATTTTATCTTGTTGTTATTTACCGTCCACCTGGGGCTTACTCTGGCTTCCTGGATGAATTTTCAGAATTCGTGGCTGATCTAGTGACAAATGCGGATAATAATAATCATGAGCGATTTTAACGTCCACATGAATTTACCGTCAGAGCCACTTACTTTGGCGTTTCAGACTCTAATTGATACGTTAGGTTTTACGCAAGGCGTACAGGTAGCAATGCATAAGAATGGTAATACCTTAGATTTGGTATTATCCCGAGGACTGGCAACCTCTAATATAACAGTACTGCCATACACTACTGTTTTGTCTGATCACTACTTAATAAAATTTGAAATTTTAGTTCTTAGTCAAAGACAAGAGAGCAATCAGAATTATAGCAGCCGTAATATTAACTCCATGACTGAGACTGCGCTATCTGGGCTACTGCCACCAGCAATTGCCGTATTGCCCTCATATACCGGCTCTATTAATAATCTTACAAATGAATTCAATGCTACATTGTTAAATGCCATTGACTCTGTGGCGCCGCTACGTCTGAAAACTCGCCGTAGATTGCCTACTCCGTGGTTCACAGATGAAACACGTTCGCTTAAACAATTAAGTAGAAAGCATGAGCGCAAATGTCGTTTAACCAAACTTGAGGTTTTCCATCAGGCATGGCGCGACAGCCTCCTGAAATATAAAGATGGGCTTATCTTAGCAAAAACTCGTTATTTTTCGCAGGTCATTACTCTCAATAAGAACAGTCCTAAATACCTATTTGATACGGTGGCAAAGCCAACACTACGCCAGCCAACCCCCGATAGCTCCTTTAACTCGGCTGACGAGTTCATGAAATTCTTTACTCGAAAGATTGTATCCATTAGGGATGAGATCAAGATGACCAGTCCGATCGCTCAGTCGGGACCGCCGATTACCGACGCTGACGATTATGCAATAACCCTTTCAAATTTTAAAAGCGTGTCCCTCGAAAGGCTTACACAATTAGTTAGTGCGGCTAAACAAACAACATGTTTACTTGACCTGCTTCCAGCCAAACTATTTAAAGAATTATTTCAAATCTTAGGACCGTCCGTTTAATTTATCTGTCTGTCTCCTCTGGGATAGTGCCAACAGCCTTTAAAACCGCTATTATTAAACCGCTACTTAAGCGACCTAATCTTGACCCGGACTGTCTCAGTAACTATAGGCCAGTTTCAAATCCCCCATTCATAGCAAAACTGCTTGAAAAAGTAGTAGCACAGCAGCTTATTGATTACATGGTCGCTAATAATCGATATGAATCTTCTCAGTCTGGGTTTAGAGCTAATCATTCCACTGAGACAGCACTTGCTAAAGTGACTAATGATCTCCTCTTAGCTATGGATTCAATACTTCATCGGTATTGTTACTACTCGATCTTAGTGCTGCCTTCGACACTGTTGACTTCAATATTTTATTAGAGCATCTTAAAGGTTGTGTTGGTATTTCGGGGTCAGCACTAGGCTGGTTTCATTCGTATCTATCAGACAGGACGCACCGAGTGGTCCATGGCAATGCGTCCTCTGAGCTCTATAAAGTTACGTGTGGTGTCCCACAGGGATCGGTACTAGGACCAATTCTATTTAATATTTATATGACTCCGCTTGGGGACATAATACGTAAATATAATATTAGTTTTTAATGTTACGCGGATGACACCCAATTATATATGCCATTATCAATGACAGATCCGCGGGACTGTTGTAATCTTGAGGCATGCCTTGCGGAGATCCAGCAATGGATGTCTCTCAACTTCCTTCGTCTGAACCCAGATAAAACTGAGATGTTGGTCCAGCTCGTTATCAACATTTATTTAAGGAAACCGCTATAACTCTAGATAACCGTACTATCACTCAGAGTGATACTGTAACGAATCTCGGGGTAATATTTGACCAAACGCTCTCCTTTCAAAAGCACATTAAGAATATAACCAGAATAGCATTTTTTCACCTTCGTAATATTGGTAAGATTCGCCCAATCCTCTCGACCGGTGATGCGGAAATTATTATACATGCATTTATCACGTCGCGTCTGGACTATTGTAATGCATTATTCTCTGGTCTTCCAGAGTCCAGCATCAAAAGTCTACAGTTAGTACAAAATGCTGCTGCAAGGCTGCTCTCACGGACAAGAAAATTTGATCACATTACCCAAATATTAGCCAATTTACACTGGCCCCCGGTCCATTTAAGATGTGACTTCAAGGTTCTTCTATTAACCTATAAATCATTGCATGGCTTAACGCCTTCATATCTCGTCGACTTAGTCATTCCTTATGTTCCGTCTCGTAACCTTCGTTCGCAAAACGCTTTTAGTGACACCGAGGGCCAAGAAAATGTCTGCAGGGGCTAGAGCATTTTCTATTCGGGCTCAAGAGCTCTGGAATGCCCTACCAATGGATATTAGAACTGCTACCTCAGTAGAAACATTTAAGACACGTTTAAAGACATATTTCTATGATATGGCCTTTAATTAACCTGTAGTGGCCGATTCAGCTGGAGTTTGTTTTTCTCCCTCTCCCCGACCCCACTCCACCCACCCCTCCCCGGCTGGGGAGGTGGTTAGGTGACACCCAAGCTGACGGTGGCTATCTACATTCTCATGGACCAATTCAGCATGAGGGAACATCAGCGGATTACCCTCCTAGAGGACACTGCCAGGACAATCCAAGGCACCTCCGACAGCTCTTCGCTTCGGCCTGGACATCCACTTTTTGATTTCCATATTATGTATTTTATGTGCCCTCTTTGCATTCATTGCAGCCTGGTGATCCTGAAAGGGGGATCCTTCCATCTGTGGTCCCTTCTCAAAGTTTTTAATTTTTCCCCTGGTAAGGTTTTTTTGAGTTTTTCCTTGCCCTTTTGGGAGCCCAAGATCAGGGGATGCTTTGAGAATAATTGTCAATTGATTGTCTATGTGAAGCCCTTTGAGACTGCTTGTGATTTAGGGCTATACAAATAAACTTGACTTGACTTTAGAGGTCTGTTTTCGCGTGTTCATACGATCGCAAATTAGCATATTTCTGTTAACTTATCTTGCCCAGTACTTTTTGTTAACATGTTACACGCACACCTGTATAATATTTATATTTTCAATATTTATGCAAAATTGTCATCATGTTATTTATACTATTAATGTATTATTTACACGTTCAATTATTTAATGTTGTAAGAATAAAATATGCACTTAAATGGTTTCATCAACATTTATTGACACACCAAAAATGTCCAGATGAGAGGGTGACCCTACTTCTTGGATTTCACTTATCGCGGGTGGTTTTTGGAACTAATTACTGTATCACTCTTTTAAAACAAAGGAACTTGATACGATGAAAAAAATTATCTTATCTGGCAATAATATATATGAATTCAAGATAACTTTTCATTGAATTTTATTTTCAAAGCTATTCACCTTCACTCATTCCAAAGAGTAAAAAACAACAACCTTACAATAACCTAGTTTTCTTACTATTGTAGCATTAACAAAGTGCAACAGAAATAGATAGGTCGATTTTTTTTATACATTAATCTATTTTATCATCACAATAAGTTAGTTCTTTTTACAGTGGGGCAAAAGTATTTAGACAGCCACCAATTGTGAAAGTTCAACCAACTTAAGAGACAGCTGTAATTTTCATCACTTAAACTATAAGACAAAATGAAAAAAAATTTAAAAATCCAGAAAATTTTTAAATAATTTGCAAATAATGGTGGAAAAGAAATATTTGGTCAATATTGGCCTCGATCTGGGGCTCCACGCAACGTCTCAGCCTGTGGGGTCAAACTGATCACCAGAACGGTGAACAAAAATCCCAGAACCCAGAATAAGGTCATTATTGACCGAATACATTTCTACCGTTACTTTGAAATAAATTCTTTAAAAATCATTTAAGAGGGATACTGCTGCCACAGCTCCACAAACTAGTACCGTATTTTTCGGACTATAAGTCGCGTTTTTTTTCATAGTTTGGGTGGGGGGCAACTTATACTCAGGAGTGACATATGTGAAATTATTCACAAATTTGTACTTGATCAATAACACATTACCGGAATTTTCGGACTATAACTCGCTCCGGAGTATAAGTCGCACCAGTCATAAAATGCACAATAAAATGAAAAAAAAACATATAAGTCGCACCACAGTATAAGGCACACTTTTGGGCCAAATTTATTTGTCAAAATCCAACACCAAGAACAGACATGAACCAGCAACAACAGGCTAAACGATACGGTATGCTAAAGTGACATATACACAAACGCGGAGCTGAGAACGGGCCTGATGTAACATTCAGAGTTATTCAAATAAGTATCACCTGACGTAAAATTCAGTTTTTCTAATAACTATGACATAACACGTTTATAAAATCATCTGTGTCACTCCAATTCATTAAATCCATCGATTGTCCTTTATGTAAACAATGCCGGCCGAGTGCGCGCCGCTGACAGCGGTTGCACTTCAAATTATTCCACAGGCCCATATAACGATATATAAATTATATATCAAATAACTATTATATAAGCATTAACATTATCAAATCCTCTGTGTCACTCCAAATCATTAAATCCACCGATCGTCCTTTATGTCAACAATGCCGGCCAGGTGCGCGCCGCTGACGGCGCTTGCACTAGAGATGCACCGATCCGACTTTTTCAGTTTCGATACCGATGCCGTGGCTTTGCGTATCGGTCGATACCCGATACCGATCCGATATTATGGTTGACTTAACAAGCTACATACCTCTACATGTGGAACAGAAAAGACTAAAGGCAACGGCATCAGGCATGACTACACAGTTCTTTCCTAAAACAAAATGTAACAAGATAAAGCAGATTAATGCAATGAACTATTTATTTGTAACAAAAGTTGTGCAACAGCAGCAATAAAGTGTATCAGCATTTAAATTCAAGTAAATTAGGATACAAACTTCTTAAAAAAAATACACTGCACTGGGCAAATATAGAAAGGGTGATCAAGCACACAGTAACCAAATATTAAAAGAAATAGTAAACATGTAAACATTAGGTGCGTTAACTGCTGTGTAGGTCCACCTCCCGCTCTCTTTGATCTGCTCAACTGCTGGAACTCCTGGTGCTTCGTTGCGTGGTGTTTCTGGAGATGCTTAATTAAATTTGTAGTACTATAACTGGCAGTACTACCACCACCCCTGGCAACATTAGCTTTGCAGACATTACAAACTGCCGTCGAGGTAGTTGGTGTGTTCAGTTTAAAGTACCTCCACACAGCTGACTCTTTCGTTCGCTCCATGTTTGCGTTTGTTTAGAAAACTCTCGTGGCATGCGGCACGCGTGCTGCTGACGTATGACGTAGCCCCAATAGATTAAGAAATAAATCGGCCCACAGATCGGCTGCATTTTCCGATACCCGATCCATCTATTTTGTTGATATCGGGGCTGATATCCGATTCAGATATCGGATCGGTGCGTCTCTAGCTTGCACTTCAAAATATTCCACAGCAGAGCATGGAGGAGATTCCAGGAGACAGGCAGTTACTCTAGGAGAACTGCACAGGGCCGTAGACGGTCCTCATCCCATCAGCAGGACCAATATCCGCTGCTTTGTGCAAGGAGGAACAGGTTGAGCACTGCCCGAGCCCTACAGAATGACCTTCAGCAGGCTACTGGTGGGAATGTTTTTGCCCAAACAATCAGAAACAGACTTGACGAGGGTAGCCTCAGGGCACGACGTCCTGTAGTGTGCCCTATGCTCACTACTCAGCACCGTGGAGATCGATTGGCATTTGCCATAGAACACCAGAATTGGCAAGTCTGCCACTGGCGCCCTGTGCTTTTCACAGATGAGAGCAGGTTTACCCTGAGCACCTGTGATAGACGCGAAAGGGTCTGGAGAAGCCAAGGAGACCGTTATGCTGCCTGCAACATCATTCAGCATGACCGGTTCGGTGGTGGGTCAGTGATGGTCTAGGGAGGCATTTCCATGGAGGGACGAACAGACCTCTACAAGCTAGAGAACGGCAGTCTGACTGCCATTAGGTATCGGCATGAAATCCTTGAACCCATGGTCAGACCCTACGCTGGTGCACTAGGTACTGGGTTCCTCCTGATCCACGACATTCCCGGCCTCATGTGGCAAGAGTATGCAGACAGTATCTGGAGGATGAAGGAATTGACACAATTGAATGGCCCTCACAATCACCTGATCTAAACTCGATAGAACACCTTTGGGACAATGTTTCGGTCCATCAGACGCCGCCAGGTTGCTCGTTAGACTTTGCAGGAGCTCACTGATGCCCTAAGACAGATCTTGGAGGACATCCCACAAGACACCATCCATCGTCTCATTAGGAGCATGCCGCGACGTTGTCAAGCATGCATACAAGCATGTGGGGGCTACACAAAATGTTGAAAAGAGTTTTGAATTGCAGACATTGAATTTAGGCAAAATGGACGAGCCTGCCACATAATTTTTTCACTTAGATTTTTGGGGTGTCTATATACTGAGCCCTCTGTAGGCTGAAAACCTTTATTTCCATCAAAAGATGTGGCATCCTTTTGTTCCTGAGACATTCATATCAGTATAGATATCCACCTTTTTTTTCACCATTGAAATCTGATGTGTTTTCAAAGTGTTCGTTTAATTTTTTTGAGCAGTGTATAAATTACCGTAATCTTCGGACTATAAATCGCTCTGGAGTATAAGTCGCACCAGCCATAAAATGCTCAATAAAGTGAAAAAAAACATATATGTCGCACCGGAGTACAAGTCGCACTTTTGGGGCAAATTCATTTGTCAAAATCCAACACCAAGAACAGACATGAACCAGCAACAACAGGCTAAACGATACGGTATGCTAACGTGACATATACACAAACAAGACAAACAAGAGTTCAACGAGCCAACAACTACTGAACTGTAACAATAAAAACATATACAACACGAAATGAAATATATCATGTAACTATAACATAAATAAGTTTTTCAAACCTTGTGTCACTACAAATCATTAAATCCTTCAAACGTAGGGCCCCAAGTCATCTTCGTGATCCCGTGATCAAATCCTTTGTCCTTTATGTAAACAACCGCCGCGCCGTGGCTGACGTCACTTGCAGTTCAAATGACAGTAATCCCTTGCTACATCGCGGTTCGTTTATCGCGGTTTCACTACATCGCAGATTTTTGAATTTTGAAAATTTGTGAAAAAATTCACATAAAAGTCGCTTAGTCAATATCAATTTGCTGACAGCAGCAGATGCACTTCACCATAGAAACACATGTCAGGATTACCTTGCTCTTGTCTTGCCCCTCCCGTCTCAGCCAGTCGGTCAACAAGCTCTTCCCGAAGCTGCTGCTGTTGTCTGGGTGGCAGCCTCCACAGTGCCTGACCCATCTGTATGGTAGTAGTATGAGGCAGGTCAGTTGGAGTCAATGATGCACAGTAATCCATTATCTGCACCGCAAACCAGGCTTTGCTGTTGTGCCTATAACGGCTGTCTGAAGCCTGTCCCAGCAGACTTTGGGCAGTGGGCAGGGTACACCCTGAACAGGTTGCCAGCCAATCGCAGGGTACACATAGACAAACATCTACTCTTGTCTTTGTGTGCCATGGGATTGGCCTCAGACGGCACTGCCTTAAAAACCGACATGAGTGTGTGAAGGATATCACCAAATGGGGTCAGGAAAACCTCAGAAAACCACTGTCAGTAAATACAGTTTGTCACTACATCAGTAAGTGCGGGTTAAAACTCGACCATGCAAAGCAAAAGCCATTTATGAACAACATCCATAAACGCCACCGGTTTCTCTGGGCCCGAGCTCATGTAAAATGGACTGATGCACAATGAAAAAGTGTTTTGTGGTCTGATGAGTCCACTTTTCAAATTGTTTTTGGAAACACTGAACGTCGTGTCCCCCGGACCAAAGATGAAGCGGACCATCCGGATTGTTATTAACGCAAAGTTCAAAAGCCAGCATCTGTGATGGTATAGGGGTGCATTAGTTCCCATGGCATGGGTGACTTACATTTCTGTGAAGGCAACATAAATGCTGAAAACCACATACAGATTTTGAAGCAACATATGCTGCCATCCAAAGGACGTCTTTTTCAAGGACGCCGCTGCTTATTTCAGCAAGATAATGCCAAGCCACATTCTGCACGTTAAAACAGCGTGGCTTCAAAGTAAAAGAGTTCTCCAGGTTCTCCCCTGGCCCGCTTGCAGTCCAGACCTGTCTCCCATTGAAAATGTGTGGCGCATTATGAAGCGTAAGATACGACAGGGAAGACCCCGAACTGTTGAAAAACTGAAGCGGTTCATCAAACAAGAATGGGAAAGAATTACACATGAGAAGCTAAGAGAGTTAGTCTGCGCCGCACATGCTGACGTCGGACCCGTTGTAATTTGCATTTCTAATTATTCCACAGACCCATATAATGATATATAAAGAATATTTCAAATAACTATCATATTTCAGCAATATTATCAAACCATCTGTGTCGCTCCAAATCATTAAATCCATCGATCAAATTCCTCGTTCTTTATGTCAACAACGCCGCACGTGCGCTGCAGAGATCTAGTATATAACTATATTGTAGCGTTAAAGTACCAGGAAAGACGTGGGTTTGGTAAACGGCTTTTTATTTAACAAAACAAGAGTTTAACGAGCCAACAACTACGAAACTTCCAGCCACGGAGATGGAAGAGAGCTCCATAGAATAGGAGCGGGCGTGCGTAAAAGCCATGTCCGAGCCCCATCCTCCGTCGCTGGACAGCCACCCGGCTGAGCGCCGACCCCCGACTTCCATCCACGGAGGTGGAAGAGAGCTCCAAAGAAAGGAGCGTGCGTGCGTAAAAGCCATGTCCGAGCCCCATCCACCGTCCCCGGACAGCCACCCGGCTGAGCGCCGGCCCCCGACTTCCATCCACGGAGGTGAAAGAGCGCTCCCATCGAGAAGGATCGGGCGTGCGTAAAAGCCATAATAGTTTTTCAAACCTTCTGTGTCACTCCAAATCAATAAATCCTTCAAACTCTTCATCCTCCGTGTCACTTACAAACAAAGCCGCTAATGATGCCGGTAGTACGTGGGGGCCCTTCGTCATCTTCGTCATCCCGTGATCGAATCCTATGCCCTTTATGTCAACAACCGTCGGGCGGCACGGGTGACATTACTCGCAGTTCAAATAACAGTAATCCCTTGCTATACATCGCGGTGCGTTTATCGCGGTTTCACCACATCGCGGATTTTTTAATTTTGAAAATTTGAGAAAAAAATCACATAAGTCGCTCCTGAGTATAAGTCGCCCCCCCCACCCAAACTATGACATAAAACGCGACTTATAGTCAGAAAATTACGGTATAAAATATAATATAATATAAAATAATATATTATAATATAATATAATATATAATATAATATAATTGTAGCTCATTACAACGTGTGTCGATGTGACGGCATTACATCAAAATAACATTTAACCAGCAGTCAAATGTGGTTGAATTGTGACATTCCATTGCTGCTTTGCTCATTTAGGACCCGGAAAACTAACTTATTATTGAGGCTGAATGGTTTGCCATCAGTTTGTGATTTCAAACTGAAGCCCACTTGCGTTGGACAATGATCTAAGTCAATTTCTGGATGGTTGATTTAAAAACATTTTTAAAAAGTTTTTTGAGTGGACTGGTCTGGACTTGAAATGCAAAAACCCATTGGTAAATTAACAAAAAAATCCTGCATAGAAGAATATCTTTTCAGAGGTGTGAAAGTCTCATTGGCAGTTATACTTAACACTTGATTTCAGATGTTGCTCCTGAGCATGACCCACTCCATCATTAGATTTAGAGGTTAACTACATTTCCCCAATGGGTCAGGTAGCTTTGAATATTATTATTTTTTAAATTAACACAAATCATCATTTACCATATTGGCCTGAATATAAGACGATATTTTTTGCATTGAAATAAGTGGGGGTCATTTTACATTCGGGGTCTAGACATTAGACGCCAGATATCTTTAAAGTGAAGTTACATCACCGCGCCTTAAGTCTCACGTGGGTTACCTCAGTTTATCGTGATTGTTGGAGCTTGTGCACAGCGGTAAGTTAAAGGTTGCAGGTATCGACTGAGTATGTTTCTGTGATCGTGTGGGTCTTTGACACAAAGTGAGTATATACATTTCATTGTACCACTGTAGTGCCGTTTGTCCGATCGCGGTTTGCTTTGTGTGCGTGCTGTTTGATTGACAGCTCCGTCCAGTTAAGAGGGTTTGGGTTCGTTTCACCACCGGCACTCCCTGTGTGGAATTTGCATGTTCCCCCCATGCCTGCGTGGGTTTTCTCAGAGAACTTTGGCTCCCTTCCACATCCCAAAAAACATGCATGGTAGGCTGATTGAGCATAGGCGTGAGTGCAAGTGGGGATGGTTGTTCGTCTCTTTGTGTCCTGCGATTGGCTGGCAACCGGTTCAGCGTGTCCCCCGCCTACTGCCAGATGATTGCTGGGATAGGCTCCAGCACGCCCACAACTCTCGCGGGAACAAGCAGTACAGAAAATGGATGGATAGTATTGTACAGAAACATGAAGATTTTAAAGTGTCTTAATTCAAACTAATATTTGTTTCAAATGTCTGTTTACTACATGTGGATGATTTTTTTTGTTTACATTTAATTCAGTAATACAGCAGACAATTGCAATATGAGGGCATGATAAATGTGTTGCAGAAAAAATATCCACCCATCCATTTTCTTCTGTTTATCCAGGGTCGGGTCGCGGGGGCAGCAGCTTTAGGAGGGACTCCTAGACTTCCCTCTCCCCAGCCTCTTCATCCAGCTCATCCCGAGGGATCCCAAGGCATTCCCAGGCCAGCTGAGAGACATAGTCTCTCCAGCGCGTCCTGGGTTGTCCATGGGGTCTCCTACCTGTGCGACATGCCCGGAACACCTCCCCAGGGAGGCGTCCATGAGATCCTGATGAGATGCCCGAGCCACCTCATCTGGCTCCTCTCAGCGTGTCGGAGCAGCGGCTCTACTCAGAGTCTCTCCCAGGTGACCGAGCTTCTCACCTTATCTGAGCCAACGTCAATTCCAATCTCTCGGAAGCCTTTACAGCAGAGGAACTCAGTGAGGCCATGAGCAAGATCAAGCCGGGCAAATCCCTAGGCCGTGACAACATCCACCCGGAGTTCGTCATCCACCAGGGCCCAACAACATCTAGATGGCTTAGTCCTTTCTCCACATCATGCTACCGGAGGTTAAAGGTCCTGAAGATCTGGCGTAGGGGCTCTGTGATAGCTCTGCTGAAGCCAAATAAAGATGCGGAGGACCCCAAGTCATACAGGCCCATCTCACTGCTGAGTGTCCCATTTAAGATCTTGGAAAGAATGATACACAGCCGCATAGAGCCAGAGGTGGACTCACAGCTCCCACGGGAACAAGCTGGTTTCTGTCGAAGAAGGTCAACAGAAGACCAGATTACCTTACTCTCCCAAGACATTGAGAACAGCTTTCAGGATAAGGAGAAAGCTAGAGTGGTATACCTGGACCTAACTGCCGCATATGACACCGTGTGGCACTGGGGACTCCACCTGAAGCTGCTGAGGACCATAACGGACCGGCACATGATGCAGTACATCATGGAGACGCTTTCCAACCGCAGCTTTACTCTCCAAACCAGCAGTGGGTAGTGCAGTAGGCTCCGGAGACTGAGGAGCGGGGCACCGCAGGGGTCAGTTCTCTCACCAATGCTATATAACATTTATACACTGCTCAAAAAATTTAAAGGAACAGTTTTTTTATCAGGGTATGGCATGAATTCAATTACACTTTTCTGATGGTTTTGGTCAGGCACGTGGCAGAGGGGGTTGTTAATCACTTTCAGCTGCATTGGTGTTGATGGAATTAACAACAGGCACACTAGAGGGGCAACAACGAGATGGTCCCCAAAACAGGACTGGTTTTGCGGGTGGAGGCCATTTCAAGCTCCACAAGTGTTGGCTTTAGCAAGAGTCATTATCACGACTGGAAGCATGAGGCGATTTCTTAACCCTCTTGAAGTTGCGCAGATTGTCCAACTCCTCCAGGATGACACATCCATGCGTGCTGTTGCAAGAAGATTTGATGTGTCTCCCAGTACAATCTCCAGAGCATGGAGGAGATTCCAGGAGACAGGCAGTTACACTAGGAGAGCTGCACAGGGCCGTAGACGGTCCTCATCCCATCAACAGGACTGATATCCGCTGCTTTGTGCAATGAGGAACAGGTTGAGCACTGCCCAAGCCCTTCAGAATGACCTTCAGCAGGCTACTGGTGTGAATGTTTTTGCCCAAACAGTCAGAAACAGACTTCACGAGGGTGGCCTCAGGGCACGACGTCCTGTAGTTTGCCCTATGCTCACTACTCAGCACTGTGGAGGCCGAATGGCATTTGCCATAGAACACCAGAATTGGCAAGTCCGCCACTGGCGCCCAGTGCTTTTCACAGATGAGAGCAGGTTTACCCTGAGCACCTGTGATAGACGTGAAAGGGTCTGGAGAAGCCTATGAGAGCGCTATGCTGCCTACAACATCATTCAGCATGACCGGTTCGGTGGTGGTTCAGTGATGGTCTGGGGAGGCATTTCCATGGAGGGACGAACAGACCTCTACAGGCTAGAGAACGGCAGTCTGACTGCCATTAGGTATCGGGATGAAATCCTTGTTCCTCCTGATCCACGACATTCCCGGCCTCATGTGGCAAGAGTATGCAGACAGTATCTGGAGGATGAAGGAATTTACACAATTGAATGGCCCTCACAATCACCTGATCTAAACCCGATAGAACACCTTTGGGACATAATGTTTCGGTCTGTCAGACGCCGCCAAGTTGCTCGTTAGACTTTGCAGGAGCTCACTCATGCCTTTAGACAGATCTGGGAGTACATCCCACAAGACACCATCCATCGTCTCATTAGGAGCATGCCGCGACGTTGTCAAGCATGCATACAAGCATGTGGGGGCTACACAAAATGTTGAAAAGAGTTTTGAATTGCAGAAATTGAATTTAGGCAAAATGGACGAGCCTGCCACATCATTTTTTTTACTTAGATTTTTGGGGTGTCTATTTACTGAGCCCTCTGTAGGCTGAAAACTTTTATTTCCACCAAAAAATGTGGCATTGTTTTGTTCCTGAGACAAACTGTCCATATTAGTATAGATATCCAACTTTTTTTTTCACCATTGAAATCTGATGTGTTTTCAAAGTGTTTCTTTCATTTTTTTGAGCAGTGTATATACGATCTACCGGACACAGCATCCAGAAAGTATGGCTATGCAGACGACCTTGCCATCACGCTGAGCCGACTAACGTGGAAGGCGACGGAAGACGGCCTGAATGAAGACATGCGCACCATGGTAGCATACCTTTCGAAAGTGGCGTCTCCAGCTCAGCGTTGGAAAGACTGTTGCTGCGTCATACCACCTCAGCACCAGGGAAGAGAGAACTTGTAGTAAGCATTGAGGGCAGACGCCTGAAAGTTCAACAAGTCCTGAAGTACCTTGGTGTGCGTCTGGATCGGACCCTATCCTTCAAATGACACCTTGAAGAACTGAAGGCAAAGGTGACATCCAGGGTTGCACTAACCCTAACCCTTGATGGAACAACTTGGGGAGCCTCTGCTAAGATCTTGCGGATATCAACTCAAGCGCTGGTCTTCTCTGCAGCTGCGTATTGTGCCCCAGTTTGGAACAGAAGCCCCCATGCCAAAAAGGTGGATGTGGCAATTAACAACACCCTCTGAACTATAACAGGATGCCTGAAGCCCACCCCTGTGTCCCTCTTGCCTGTCCTTGCGGGAATAGCGCCGGCCAACATTCGTCGAGAGGCTGCCACCCTTGTTCTCGCCAGGAAGGCAAAAAATAACAACTGGCACATCCTGCACAGCACCACAACAACTCCAGCTCCACCAAGCAGACTCAAGGCGTGCCACCCCTACAACATGGTAGCACATGAGATGTTCAAATCCATCCTCTGAGGACATCTCCAGAGATGCTTGGCTGGCAGCAGCTTGAAAGCAGGAGTGAGAGGCAGCTGGTCCCTTCCTCATGCACCGTTACATCAGGGAACCAGGAGATGGCGCCATAGGAAGAGACGAACTACCTCGCTAGCAGTGGACCGCACTGAACCGGTGTTGGGCGCTTCAACACATCTATGCGGCAGTGGGGACTGGCGGACAGTGCGGCATGCGAGTGCGGCGTCCCCGAGCAGACAGCCGACCACATCATCAATGCCTGCCCCCATATAGACCACCCTCGGAGGCCGGCCTCTTTGACCTGGGACCAGAGATGCTGGCGTGGCTCCACAACACCAAGTTGGAGCTCTGACGTTACATGAAAGAAGAAGAACCACCCTCGGAGGCCGGCCTCTTTGACCTGGGACCAGAGATGCTGGCGTGGCTCAACAACACCAAGTTGGAGCTCTGACGTTACATGAAAGAAGAAGAACCTTATCTCTTAGGGAGGGCCCAGACACCCTACGGAGGAAACGTTTTGGTCGCCTGTATCCGGGACCTCGTTCTTTCGGTTACGACCCATCGCTCATGACCATAGGTGAGGGTAGGAGCGTAGATCGACTGGTAAATTCACGACGGACCGGTACAGAGTCTGCATTACTGCCGACACTGCACCAAACCGCCTGTCAATCTTGCGCTCCATCCTGCCCTCACTCGTGAACAAGACCCCAAGATACTTGAACTCCTCTACTTGGGGCAGGATCTCATCCCCGATCCGGAGAGGGCATTCCACCCTTTTCCGGCTGAGGACCATGGACTCGGATTTGGAGGTGCTGACACTCATACCAACTGCTTCACACTCGGCTGCGAACCGCTCCAGTGAAAATTGGAGATCTCGGCTTGAAAAAGCCAACAGCACCACGTCATCTGCAAAAAGCAGAGATGCGATGCTGAGGTCCCCAAACCGGACACCCTCAACGCCTTGGCTGCGCGTAGAAATTCTGTCCATAAAAATTATGAACAGAATTTGTGACAAAGGGCAGCCTTTGAGGAGTTTAACCCTCACTGGGAATGAATCCGACTTACTGTCGGAAATGTGGACCAAACTCTGGCATCGGTGATATAGGGACCGAACCACCCTTATCAGTTGGCTCAGCACCCCGTACTCCCGAAGCACCCTCCATAGAACCCCCAGAGGGACACGATCGAACGCCTTCTCCAAGTCCACAAAACACGTGGACTGGTTGGGCGAACTCCCATGGCCCTCGAGGATCCTGCCGAGGGTGTAGAGCTGGTCCACTGTTCCACGTCCAGGACGAAAGCCACACTGCTCCTCCTGAATCCGAGGTTCGACCTCCCGACGGAGCCTCCTCTCCAGGGCTGAGGAGTGTGATTCCCCTGTTATTGGAACACACCCTCCAGTCCCCCTTCTTAAAGAGGGGAACCACCACCCCAGTCTGCCAATCCAGAGGCACCGTCCTCGATGTCCATGCAATGTTGTAGAGGTGTGTCAGCTATAACGGCCCCACAACATCCAGAGCCTTTAAGAACTCCGGGCGGATCTCATCCACCCCCGGGGCCTTGCCACCGAGGAGTTTTTCAACTACTTCAGTGACTTCGACCCCAGAGATTGGAAAATATAACTCCCAAAATTCTTCTATAAGTGGGGATGAAACTGCGTATAAACCCTTTTACGAAAAACAAATGTTGGCGCCTCAAAATGAACATGTAGAAAAATATTGGGGGTAAGAAATATCAAAGTCAAAGTCTGCTTTATTGTCAATTTCTTCACGTTAAGACACACGGTGACTAGACACATTACACAACACATACAAGCAAATAGCACAAAGAGTAAAAACAATAGATAAGAGCGATTAAAAAGTAATAAGCCAATAACCTAAATAAATAAATAAATAAATAAATAAATGAATGAATGAATGAATAGACGAATAAGAGGAGCAAAATGGAGCAAGCGTGCATACAACCAACAGCCAGAATATACCGCAAACGTACAGGACGCTATGCAGCCGAGGGTGGAGGGGGAAGAGAGTTCAGGATCCTGACAGCTAGGAGTATGAAGCTGTTGGTGAGTGTGGTGGTGCGGGAGCGCAGGCTCCTGTACCTCTTCCCAGAGGGCAAAAGATCAAACAAAGAGTGAGCGGGGTGACTCACATAACATACAATCGCGGTCGCCTTGCGGGTGAGATGGGAGGTGTAAATGTCCTTCAGGGAGGGGAGTGAAGCACCAATTATCTTACTAGCCGTGTTCACTACATGCCAAAAAGTGAATCTACAGGTGCCAAATTATGAGTATGCATGGATCTATTGTATTGTGATATCATCAATTAATTATTTGATGATCATTTTTGGTCATGAACAAATTTCCTACTGTTTCATCTCGAATAAAACAAATGAATAAATAAATAAAAAAATCAAGAAAACAGTACATTGGCAGTTTTAACTCATTTTCTATGCTATCAAAATGGAACTATTTGTGTTTTGTTATCATTAAGAAAACCAATCTACAATTTCCCATTCGTATATTTAAATGGGTGGTTCGGTGGTGCACTGGGTAGCACGTCCGCCTCACAGTTAGGAGGGTGCGGGTTCGATTCAACCTCCAGCCCTCCCTGTGTGGAGTTTGCATGTTCTCCCCGTGTTCGCGTGAGTTTTCTCCGTGCACCCCGATTTCCTCCCACATCCCAAAAACATGCTTGGTAGGCCAATTGAGCACTCCAAAATTGTCCCTAGGTGTGAGTGCGAATGGTTGTTTGTCTCTGTGTGCCCTGCAATTGGCTGGCAGTTCAGGGTGTCCCCCGCCTACTGCCTGATGACGGCTGGGGTAGGCTCCAGCACGCCCGCGACCCCGGTGAGGACAAAGCGATACAGAAAATGGATGGATGTTTAAATGGTCGAGAGTATTGTTTTCAGAATTGGAACTACGTAAGTTATACTGCTGCATAAATATATACCACAGCTCCCAAGTGACTAACACATTTCAATTAAATTATTATTACTGTGACTATTGATTTGATTTGTTTATTTATTTAAGTACATAGTCAACACACTCATTTCAACTTCATTTCAAATTTTGTTTTCCATGACTTTTCAAAAAGTGGGCTGAAGTTCTCGTCCCATCCCGATATCAACCAAGGATTTCACTGCCAGACTCACAATCTACATATCTACAGTACTACCTATACCACCACCATAACCAATAAACAAGGAAGAAACAAAATAAACTGAAATTTGACACATAACATATGGTTTGAATACAGCAATGACAAGTTAACTGGAAGTTTGATAACGATTGATAGCAGTTTGATTTGAATACAGACCTGCGTGAAGCTGGCCCCCCACCCCACGCAAAATTTAAGGAAAATAGTCTGTTTCGTTTGTGCTACGTTTGTGCTGGTTTGTGCCCAGAAAAATTTCGTTTGTGCAGCAATGATTTTTGAGTTATAAAAATTATTTTATAGGTCATCCAGACACAAACGAAGCACAAACCAACGGTACCATTTTGGATCCATTTGGAGGAAAATGGGGGGCTGAGTGACGTCATCGCTATAAAAGAAAAAAGGCTAATATCTATGAAACCGGAGCAGCACAAACAAAACTTTTTGCAGCACAAACGAACGGTACCATTTTGGGTTCATTTTGAGCAGATGGGGGGCTGAGTGAACTCTTAAAACAAAACAGACCTTAAATTTTGTAAAGTAATAACTTTTACTAACGATTTGATTTGAATACAACAGTAACAATTTACTAATGAATTTCGAGTTGGAGTCACAATCGTCCCCAAAAACAGGCGGCACCTGCACTGACCAATCACAGCTAATTGTCTCCCATACTGGCCTTCTGTAGCTGGACTATTTTCTTATTGAGTTCAGACATCTCAAGACGCCGCGTTCCATCATCTCTCTGGCCTCTCAGTTCTCAGCCTTTCCCAAGGCTGGAAGTCGCTCGTTTCCAAGGGCGCCAGATTTTGTTTGTTTCAGCTTACTTTACAATTGCAACCCCATGAGAATCAGAGAGAGCCAGCCGGTGACAAAGAAATGTTCAGATATCAACAGTCCTCTGAGCGCAAGGTTATTCTGTTTCAGTCTTAATAGATTTTGTATGTTAGGGGGCATGTCAAGTATGACCCCAGTTTGGCTTTCCATTTCCGTTATTCAATATGGAACTTCTGTAGGGTGTGTGTGCCGTTTGTTTTCAGTCATAAATAGAAAAGACTAATTTTGACTGACAAATTCACAAACAGTTTTCAATCACCATTAACATAGTAGTGTTTCAAAAACCAATATTATTTTCAACATAGATTGCGACTCCACCACCTGTTTTGTTGCTTCTGCATCTATGAACTTGTTCATATTAGTTGAAGTGGAATTCCGTTGACTGTAATTTCTTTGATCCACGTTTTTGGTATTGCAATGACGTTGAAAAGTTTGTCCAAAGTCTAAAGATAGTCCTGTATTTTTTCAAAGTTGTCATTTAACTCCTGCTGTTGAAGTTTTCTTACCATGTTTATGAAGTTGTTAAATTGATCTTCCAAGTAGTATTCACATTTGTCTCAATTTGAGTATTTCTCCAGCTCATCCATTGCTTTGATCAGCACTGGTTTGGTGTTTTCTGGGAATAATCTATTCAGCTTTATGTAGATTTTGCAGCTTGTCACCCAAGTGCTTTGTAATTTTCCTTGCTTTTTCAGTTGACGAGCTCACCATGCAATGTTGGCATTTTGTTTGTTGAGATTTTCGGTGATGTAGATATTGGATCCTCTTACATTCTTTCCCTGTTTCAGCAGAGCAACTTTGTGCTTAATACTCAGTAGTACCATACGATTTTTGCTCACCCTACCTCCAGTTGCCCCTCTCTTGATGACATCACTCCTTTTATATTGTTGGTCCATATCTTCTACTCTGATGGTGAGAATTTGAAATTGAAAAATTGAAATTGAAACCAGCTGGTCTTTCTTGGCATTCTCAGCTTTGAGAAATACAATTTCTTCCATCTTGGTTTCTAATCCAATCAATCGAGTCCCCATTTCCATAATACTCTTCTTATTGTCTCTGATCTCCCCTCTAGAGTGCCTTTGGGATTGTGACTCCAACTTTCTCAAAATTTATTAAACGGTCACTGTTGTATTTAATCAAACCGTTAAAACATATAACTAAATCTACTTGGCATTGCTGTATACCACAGGTGTCAAACTCAAAGCCCGGGGGCCAAATACGGCCCACCACATCATTTTATGTGGCCCGCAAAGACAAATTGTGCATCAAATTTGTGTCATTACTAGAATTGGAAATTGTCTTCACTTTTAATATTTTTTTTATTTTTTATATTTGACCAGTTTTTGCTCATCTGATTTGAAAATGAGTTATTTGTCAGTTTGTTTTGTTGCTTTTACTGTATATAATATGAGGTGCTCATACATTTATTTGGGTTGACAGTCATGATGGCCCCCCGAAAGAAGCTATGACAACAATGCGGCCCGCGAAAAAAATGACTGACACCCCTGCTGTATACAAAACAAATTGATATCAATTTTTATGCAAACTTCCAGTTCATTTGTTATTGTTGTATTGAAATCATATTCAAATTTCCAGTGAATTTGTTATTGCTGTATTCAAATCATTGCTATATAGAAATAATGTTCAAACTTCCACTTTATTTGTTATTGCTATTGCTATCATGGTCAAATTTCTGTTTTCTTTTGTTTCTCTCATTAGCAGTTCTGTAGTAATGTAAATTGTATGTTTGGCAATAAACACTTGGTTGTAATCGGGATGGGACTGGATAAGCAAAATTGCATTAACTCACTTCCCTTTTCGACAAGTCATGTAGAACAAAACGTGAACTGAAGCTTCAATAAGCGTGTTGTACTTGCCGAAATAAACAAAATCAAATCAGCCTTCACGGCCATGGCTCTGCCTCCTTCGCCAGCAACGTCAGCTGTGTTGCATAAACAATCCTCGACTGTTGTAAACAGGAACATTGGAAGGTACAGTACCATAAGTAGGTAGACGCGTAGTCCCAACTCCCGTCCAATTGAAAACGACGTGCACGTCACATGTACATCCTATTTGTAATTCTATTGGTTATAGGCGCTATCACTCGCTCTCAATTTGACGACTTAGCATCGTAAACTATCTTTCTAGAAATTGTGTCGATTTATGGAGCGATTTCTGAATCAAAGGTAATTTAGTTGGTTAGATTTATTTAGTACGAATTGGGAGGCTTCTGTAATGAATGGTGGATGACATTAAAACATGAGACACCTACCTGAGTTCAAAGATTCCTGTTAGGGGATCACAGCTCGGCTTGCACACGAGCACAGCAGTTAAAATTGCCTTGGTGTGAGATTTATTTGGTTGACATTTCATTCAGCCACCTAAGAATAAATAGACCCACGACTCCGCGATTAAAGCAAACGTTTCTTGGTTCTTGAGTTGCCCTCCATTCTGCCGACTAGTGTTGGCTCCTGAGTGAACGATTCGTTCAAAAAAGAAACGAATCTTTTCAGTGAAAGAGAGTGAACAAATCACTTCCGAAAGTGATTCGTTCTTTTTTCAGTTTATATGACTTCAACCAGTTAGTGTCAGTAATGCGTATTGAAGCTGGTGCCACCTCGCCATAAAACAAAACAAAGAAGAAAATGACGTAACTTCCCGTTCAACAACGAACGAATCAGTGAGTGAACGAATCAGTGAGTGATTTGCATTTCCGGTTCATCGCGAGAACGGATCAGTGAGGGAACGAATCTTGACTTTCCCGATTTCCCGTTCGCGAACGAGTCATCCGATTTACATATAGGTTTTAAATAACTTGTATGCATGTATATGCCTAAATATTGTTATCCAATATATCGACTGCAGTTTCACATTAGATTGCTGGTTTGAGGTGTACTTTTATGATGATTAATATGGTTTATGATTATTATTATTATTACGATTATTATTAAACGTTTATGTTATAACTTGTCTGGTGTTTTATTCCTTGTTTTTATATTCGCCAATCAAAACATAAAACTCTGACATTTGGTTAACTGCTTTATATGACAATATGTATACGTGTTTTACGTTGTTATATGAGTTGGTGCCCCCCAAAATAAAAAGATGTCGGCATAAAGGTTTTTTTAAACCTTTTATTCAAACATAAACACATTTGGTATATTAACACCATCAATTACGAGCCAACAAATACAAAATTAAAACATCAATGTCGGCATAACGTATGTTGGCTGGCAATGGCATAGCAGCAATGCTGTCTGTCACCCACTCACTCCTGAAGACCAATCAGCAGCGCCAGCGAGCGTTAGATGGAGGAGGGACTTTACGAGTCAGTGACGTAATTTCCCGTTCACGAACGAGTCGTGGATTGCATTTCCCGTTCATCAACGAACGAATCAGTGATTGAACGAATCAGTGAGTGATTTGCATCTCCGGTTCATCACGAGAACGGATCAGTGAGGGAACGAATCCTGACTTTCCCGTTCGCGAACGAGTCAATGGGTGAACTGCCTTCCCGTGCATCAACGGATCAGTCAGTGAACGTGTTGCGTCTCCTTGCGTGAACTATGTAAGCAAGATGGTAGATTTACGATTTACTTATAGTAGATTTTATCTCACGTGTATGCATATACACGTGAGATAAAATACATAAGATACATTATGCATATGCCTAAATATTGTTATCCAATATATCAACTGCAGTTTCACATTAGATTGCTGGTTTGAGATGTACTTTTATTATTATTATTATTATTATTATTAAGTCAAGTCAAGTCAAGTTTATTTGTATAGCCCTAAATCACAAGCAGTCTCAAAGGGCTTCACATAGACAATCAATTGACAATAATTCTCAAAGCATCCCCTGATCTTAGGCTCCCAAAAGGGCAAGGAAAAACTCAAAAAACCCCTACAAGGGGAAAAATGAGAAACCTTGAGAAGGGACCAAAAAGTGGATGCCCAGGCCAAAGCCAAGAGCTGTCGGAGGTGCCTTCGATTGTCCTGGCAGTGTCCTCCAGGAGGGTATTCCACTGCAGTTCCCTCATGGTGAATTGGTCCACGAGAATCTAGATAGCCATCGTCAGCATGGGTGTCACCTAACCACCTCCCCAGCCGGGGAGGGGTGGGGGAGTGGGGTCGGGGAGAGGTTAAAGGCCACATCATAGAAATACGTCTTTAAACGTGTCTTAAATGTTTCTACTGAGGTAGCAGTTCTAATATCCTTTGGCAGGGCATTCCAGAGCTCTGGAGCCCGAATGGAAAATGCTCTAGCCCCTGCAGACATTTTCTTGGCCCTCTGTGTCACTAAAAAACTAGCGTTTTGCGAACGAAGGTTACGAGACGGAACATAAGGAACAACTAAGTCGACGAGATATGAAGGCGCTAAGCCATGCAATGATTTATAGGTTAACAAAAGAACTTTGAAGTCACATCTTAAATGGACCGGGAGCCAATGTAAATTGGCTAATATTGGGGTAATGTGATCAAATATTCTTGTCCGTGAGAGCAGCCTCGCAGCAGCATTTTGCACTAACTGTAGACTTTTGATGCTGGACTTGGGAAGACCAGAGAATAATGCATTACAGTAGTCCAGGCGCGACGTGATAAATGCATGTATAATAATTTCGGCATCACTGGTCGAGAGGATTGGGCGAATCTTAGCAATATTACGAAGGTGAAAAAATGCTATTCTGGTTATATTTTTAATATGCTGTTGAAAGGAGAGCGTTTGGTCAAATATTACCCCGAGATTAGTTACAGTATCACTCTGAGTGATAATACGGCTATCCAGAGTTATAGCGGTTTCCTTAAATAAATGTTGATAACGAGCTGGACCAATTATCAACATCTCAGTTTTATCTGGGTTCAGACGAAGGAAGTTGAGAGACATCCATTGCTTGATCTCTGCAAGGCATGCCTCAAGATTACAACAGTCCCGCGGATCTGTCATTGATAATGGCATATATAATTGGGTGTCATCCGCATAACATTGAAAACTAACATTATATTTACGTATTATGTCCCCAAGCGGAGTCATATAAATATTAAATAGAAGTGGTCCTAGCACCGATCCCTGTGGGACACCACACGTAACTTTATAGAGCTCAGAGGACGCATTGCCATGGACCACTCGGTGCGTCCTGTCTGATAGATACGAACGAAACCAGTCTAGTGCTGACCCCGAAATACCAACACAACCTTTAAGACGCTCTAACAAAATATTGAAGTCAACAGTGTCAAAGGCAGCACTAAGATCTAGTAGTAACAATACCGACGAAGTATTTGAATCCATAGCTAAGAGGAGATCATTAGTCACTTTAGCAAGTGCTGTCTCAGTGGAATGATTAGCTTTAAACCCAGACTGAAAAGATTCATAACGATTATTAGCGACCATGTAATCAACAAGCTGCTGCGCTACTACTTTTTCAAGCAGTTTTGCTATGAATGGGAGATTTGAAACTGGCCTATAGTTACCGAGACAGTCCGGGTCAAGATTTGGTCGCTTAAGTAGCGGTTTAATGATAGCGGTTTTAAAGGCTGTAGGCACTATCCCAGAGGAGATAGACAGATTAATTATATTTAGAACGGACGGTCCTAAGATTTGAAATAATTCTTTAAGTAGTTTGGTTGGAAGCGGGTCAAGGAAACATGTTGTTTGTTTAGCCGCACTAACTAATTGTGTAAGCCTTTCGAGGGACACGCATTCAAAATTTGAAAAGGTTATCGCATGATCATCGGCGCCGGTAATCGGCGGTCCTGACTGAGTGATCGGAATGGTCATCTTGATCTCATCCCTAATGGAGTCAATCTTCCGAGCAAAAAATTTCATGAACTCGTCAGCCGAGTGAAAGGAGCTATCGGGGGTTGGCTGGCGTAGTGTTAGCTTTGCCACCGTATCAAATAGGTATTTAGGATTGTTCTTATTGAGATTAATGACCTGCAAAAATAACGATAATATTATTATTATTATTATTGTTATTATTTTATTATCATCATTATTATTTTAATAAACATTTATGTTATAAATTGTCTGGTGTTTTATTCCTTGTTCTTATATTCGCCAAACAAAACATAAAAATCTGACATTTGGTTAACTGCTTTATATGACTATATGTATACGTATTTTACGTTGTTTTATGAGTTGGGGACCCCCAAAATAAAAAGATCAAAGATGTCGGCATGACGTTTTTTTTCAGCCTTTTATTCAAACACAAACACATTTGGTATATTAACACCATCAACTACAAGCCAACAAATACAAAATTAAAACATCAATGTCGGCAGAACGTGTGTGGTTGGCAATGGCATAGCGGCAATGCTGTTTGTCACTCATTCGTGAATCTTCGCGAACGACCAATCAGCAGCGAGTGATAGATGGAGGAGGGACTTTACGAGTCAGTGACGTAATTTCCCGTTCACGAACGAGTCACTGACGCAACTTCCCGTTCACGACCAGGTCAAAAGTCAAAGTCCTCTTTATTGTCAATTTCTTCACGTCAAGGCACACAAAGAGATCGAAATTACGTTTCCCACCGTCCCACGGTGAGAAACTGTTGCCAACAGATCAGTGTGCAGGTGTTGTATTATAGAAATAAATGTGTTAATTACCCGAGACAATTATTATTATTTTATATGGCAATGCGTCCTCTGAGCTCTATAAAGTTACGTTTGGTGTCCCACAGGGATCGGTACTAGGACCAATTCTATTTAATATTTATATGACTTCGCTTGGGAACATAATACGTAAATATAATATTAGTTTTCAATGTTACGCGGATGACACCCAATTATATATGCCATTATCAATAACAGATCCGCGGGACTGTTGTAATCTTGAGGCATGCCTTGCGGAGATCAAGCAATGGATGTCTCTCAACTTCCTTCGTCTGAACCCAGATAAAACTGAGATGTTGATAATTAGTCCAGCTCGTTATCAACATTTATTTAAGGAAACCGCTATAACTCTAGATAACCGTACTATCACTCAGAGTGATACTGTAACTAATCTCGGGGTAATATTTGACCAAACGCTCTCCTTTCAAAAGCACATTAAGAATATAACCAGAATAGCATTTTTTCACCTTCGTAATATTGCTAAGATTCGCCCAATCCTCTCGACCGGTGATGCGGAAATTATTATACATGCATTTATCACGTCGCGCCTGGACTACTGTAATGCATTATTCTCTGGTCTTCCCAAGTCCAGCATCAAAAGTCTACAGTTAGTACAAAATGCTGCTGCAAGGCTGCTCTCACGGACAAGAAAATTTGATCACATTACCCCAATATTAGCCAATTTACACTGGCTCCCGGTCCATTTAAGATGTGACTTCAAGGTTCTTCTATTAACCTATAAATCATTGCATGGCTTAGCGCCTTCATATCTCGTCGACTTAGTTTTTCCTTCTGTTCCGTCTCGTAACCTTCGTTCGCAAAACGCTAGTCTTTTAGTGACACAGAGGGCCAAGAAAATGTCTGCAGGGGCTAGAGCATTTTCTATTCGGGCTCCAGAGCTCTGGAATGCCCTGCCAATGGATATTAGAACTGCTACCTCAGTAGAAACATTTAAGACACGTTTAAAGACGTATTTCTATGATATGGCCTTTAATTAACCTGTAGTAGCCGATTCGGCTGGAGTTTGTTTTTGCTCCCTCTCCCCGACCCCACTCCCCCCACCCCTCCCCGGCTGGGGAGGTGGTTAGGTGACACCCAAGCTGACGACGGCTATCTAGATTCTCGTGGACCAATTCAGCATGAGGGAACTGCAGCGGAATACCCTCCTAGAGGACACTGCCAGGACAATCGAAGGCACCTCCGACAGCTCTTCGCTTTGGCCTGGACATCCACTTTTTGATTTCCATATTATGTATTTTATGTGCCCTCTTTGCATCCATTGCAGCCTGGTGATCCTGAAAGGGGGATCCTTCCATCTGTGGTCCCTTCTCAAGGTTTCTCATTTTTCCCCTGGTAGGGTTTTTTGAGTTTTTCCTTGCCCTTTTGGGAGCCCAAGATCAGGGGATGCTTTGAGAATAATTGTCAATTGATTGTCTATGTGAAGCCCTTTGAGACTGCTTGTGATTTAGGGCTATACAAATAAACTTGACTTGACTTGACTTGATATAATAATTTGGAGGTGGGGTTGTTTCGTTGTATTGTTTGATGTGTATGGGTTGTTTCCACGGGATGTATAAAACATTTTTTTTTTAAAAGTGAGAAATTGGATCAGTGCGGGAGGGAGAGACGATTCGTTTAACGATTCGTTTGAACGAATCTTTTGAGTGAACTGATTATAAAGATTCAGTTCGCCTAAAAGAACTGGAATTCTCATCACTACTGCCGACGTCATTATCTGATGTTAGGCCCTCCTCCTCTCAGTCGCCCCCCTCCCGCTTCCTAGGTTATCACAACTCCTATACTTTTTTTTTTTACACATAAATCCGTTTAAACCTATTTGAACAAAGATACAATATTTGAATTTAAAAATAAACATCACTAAACGTCACGTGACAAGAGAAGCCAATGGATTTTGGTCTGTTGGTAACCCCGGTCAAAACACAAGTTCTAATTCCGCGTTGTCATTCAGACACGGTGAAAAGAGTCGGTTAACCTAAAATAAAATTGCTAAGGTAAGCATTTTGGTTGGTAACGTTATCATATGTGCTATTTTTTTATTAGAAACTATAGCTGCAAAAAATGACATAACGCTATTTATTGACGTTGAACAAGGCGAGAATGCTGCCCACGGGGGATGTGCAAGGCTGTCTTCGTAAATTGGAAACTCTCTTACGAATCGTCAAGTACCCTGGACATGTCGACTACAATGGGTAAGAGATCAACTCTTTATCTTGTCTTGGGGGCAACGTTGCCATAAACGACTTTCAAAAAGTAAATTTAAACATTGAAGGTTTGGCGTTTTTACAGGATACATTTTTTTAAATTGTGTTTATTTTCTTGATGTGGCCAAATCTCTTTGGCATAAAGACACCCTAATCATTACAGACTTTGATTGCATGGTAACTGGGTTGAAGCACGGTGCAAATATGTGCCGCCAGAAATTAAATTTGAACAAGTTATGTTTTAATTTGAATCGATCAACTTGAATTATTGCATTGAAAAACTGAATTTGAATTTCGGCAATTGAATATGTGTTCGTCGTGAAAAACAACGAGAAACACAAAAGATTAAATATTTATTTAAAATCCTACACTGTTTACAATCCAGCTCATTCATTGCCATTTACGTCACCACCAAGGAAACAGCAGTGGTTCCTCAATGACTAATGTTAATTGTTTTGATTAGTATCACTTGATCAAGTCTCTTCTAACATTTCATTCTAATCCATAAATAAAAACATGTATCATATCAGTATGATGTCTGCATTGGACAGTACTCTAGGCTTCATTATTGGTACCGTATCAGAAGTGGAAAAGTTTAGAATTTGACTTTTGCGATTCGCACAAGACATGTTCTCAAACTTGCATTCCGGTAAAGCTCATTTTATTTTTAAACAATTTCAGTTTTTTTATTCAGTTTATTTAGGTTTATCTTCATTTGTGCATAAAGACCACGTTGCTCTTTTACCTTTGATAATTTTATAAAGCAGCAATATTGGATTCAGATACAGATGATCTGAAATGTTACTTCAAAATAAAATGCACACTCATAAGGTGTGGTATAATTCTTTATAGAATAACTGAATTATATCAGGGCAGCATAATGTAGAGCTGGTTAACACGACCGCCTCGCAGTGCAGAGGTTGTGAATGCGATTCCAGTTCCGGCCTTCCTGTGTGGAGTTTGCATGTTCTCCCTGTGCCTGCGTGGGTTTCCTCCAGATATTCCGTTTTCCTCCCACATTCCAAACACCTGCATGGTCGACCGATTGACCACTCCACATTGCCCAAAGGTGCAAGTGTGAGTGTGCATGGTTATTTGTCTATGTGTGCCCTGCAATTTGCTGGTGACGGGAGTCAGCTGGGATACGCTCCGGCACGTTGTGGGCCTATTACACTGAATTACTTTAACAGTTTGGTAAGTGGCTTAACACTTGGCAAAAACACTTAGCAGACAAAGTCTAGCTTAGCAAGCCATGCCAATGCGACAGTGATTGGTTTGGTGTGGAGTTGCATTTCAAAGGCAGGGCAAACTTGAGCAAACACAGTTCAAATGAACCAATCAGTGAATATGTGACGTTGAGGGGGGGAAAATACATTTCTTTTTTTGAAATAATGATTCGATGGGTTTATAGTCTTTTCAAACTGGGTTTAATGCCGAATGAAACAAACTCCCTCTCGCAGGCGCATGCCATTTGTGATGTAGGACAGGAAGGACACATCATAGCAAGTAAATTACCGTAATTTTCGGACTATAAATCGCATTTTTTGTCATAGTTTGGGTGGGGGGGGCGACTTATACTCTGGAGCAACATGTGATTTTTTTTCACAAATTTTCAAAATTCAAAAATCCGCGATGTAGTGAAACCGCGATAAACGAACCGCAATGTAGCAAGGCATTACTGTCATTTGAACTGCAAGTGATGTCACCCGTGCCGCGCGGCCGTTGTTTACATAAAGGGCAAAGGATTCGATCACTGGATGACGAAGATGACGAAGGGCCCCACGTACTACCGGCATCATTAGCGGCTTTGTTTGTAAGTGACACGGAGGAATAAGAGTTTGAAGGATTTAATGATTTGGAGTGACACAGAAGGTTTGAAAAACTATTAGGGCTTTTACGCACGCCCAGTCCTTCTCGACGGGAGCTCTCTTTCACCTCCGTGGATGGAAGTCGGGGGCCGGCGCTTGGCCGGGTGGCTGTCCGGGAATGGTGGATGGGGCTCGGACATGGCTTTTACGCACGCCCAGTCATACTCTACGGAGCTTTTTTTCACCTCCGTGGCTGGAAGTTCTGTAGTTGTTGGCTCGTTGAACTCTTGTTTTGTTAAATAAAGAGCCGTTTAGATGGTTTGATAATATTGTTTTGATATGATAGTTATTTGAAATATACTTTATTTATCATTATATGGGTCTGTGGAATAATTAGAAATGCAACTTACAACGGGTCTGACGTTAGCATATGTGGCGCATACGCAGCATTGTTTACATAAAGCACAATCGATGGATTTAATGAATTGGGGTGACACAGATGGTTTGATAAACGTCTTATTTATGTAATACTTACTTGAATAACTCTGAGTGTTACGTCAGGCCCGTTCTCAACTCCTCGTTTGTGTATATGTCACGTTAGCATACCGTATCGTTTACCCTGTTGTTGCTGGTTCATGTCTGTTTTTGGTGTTGGATTTTGACAAATAAATTTGCCCCAAAAGTGCGACTTATACTCCGGTTCGACTTATATATGGTTTTTTTTTCACTTTATTGTGCATTTTATGGCTGGTGCGACTTGTACTCCGGAGCGACTTATAGTCCGAAAATTACGGTAATTTGATTTGTCAGTTTATTTTGTGCCGAGCCGTGCTGAATGGCCCTCCCCACCAGTCCAAATTGCTGAGACAAAGTCCATTGTGTAATTCATACATGTCCTCACAGATGTCAGTGAAATGCAATTCTGATGTAAAATCACCAACATACATAGAGTGGGTCTCAAATGTTACATTAATTAATGCATGTTTAACCTTAAAATATACCTTAAATATAATTATTTTCTGAATATTGTTAGTTCCTTTTGTTTGTGATGTATGTCATTTCTTCCTGGTGGTTCTATTTAATAATTTCAAATCCATTTCACATCAGCCTTTCCAAAGGAGACCCCTCAGCTTTTCTGCCAATTTTGAGCTTCAGTCTCACCACATTCTCTCCACCTTTTGCTGAACAACTAATGGCAGCTGGACTGGAGCTGGCAAGCAAAAGTGACCTGAGATTCACTGACACACTCTATAAGGTACCCCTCTCTTAGCATCTTATATATTTATATTTCTTCAGTTGGTTACACCAGCCACATCATTTGGTCACACTCATTTTGCGTCCGTGCGTACCTACCACCTGTTCATCTCTGGAGGTAGATTGGGCTCAAACATTTTGTATTTGAAAAACCAAAACTCGTACTTGGAAATAAAATAAACTTTGAAACTGAAAATAAATGTGTTGGGCTTGAATCTTGAAAAATAAAACAATTTATTCAAAATAAAAAAATATGAAATGTTTTTTTCGAGTTAAAAATAGTTTTGCTCCGCTTTGGTAATAACTTTGAATAGTAATTTTTGAATAGTCTTTTTTTTTTTTTTTTTCAGTTTTCACTTCCATTTATTTTTCAAGATTTTAACTCATTTTTTCCTTTTAGTTGCATGTTTTATATTTTCAGCCTTTGTGGTTTCCTTTCCTCTAATTAATTAATCAGCATCCTACCTCTCCTTTGCATTCAGGAATTCCACATCGGTGGTTGATGTTAACCCGAGTCACACCTGATGCAATGAAATTCTGTAATATATTAACTTCATATTTATCTGTCAAAGTTTTAAGACAGATTTCCTCCCTGGCGCAACTTTCTGCAATGATTTTGTCTAGGAACTGGTCTACTTTTTGAACAGACTTGTGCAACAAAAAAAACCAAATATGATGTGGCTGATGTTTTAACTGAATGTGAATTTTCTGTTCCCAATTTTGATTTTCTACAAGTCACGTCTTTTCAGCTTGACAATTCCTTTGTCAAGGTTTTGCGAGATATCTTTCACTATAAGCCAGTAGTTTCCAAGCAGCAGTTCCTTCAGAAGGGCTTTGTGCAAAGAAAAATTTCTACCCTTTGTGACATCATTGATTTGGTCCTGAAGAGACACAGGGAACTTAACAAGGTACAGTGAACATTCAAATTCATCTAAATGTTGTTGACAAATTGTATTGTTTGGTGAGTGTTGCGTAATAATGCTTGTAACATTTCCAGGGAATGCGTAAAATGTACAAACGTATGAGTCAAATATATTTACAAAACAGAACTAAATATGTCAATAGGATCAGATATCATTAGTTTTTTAACTAATATTGTGGTGCTAAACCAATATTTTTAAAACAATACCTGTGCCTGATCCAACAACTTAAAACAAAAGACAGACATCAACTTTCAGGGGTTTTTATCAACAAGAAAAATCACCATTGCAGGTACAATACCATCAAAGAGTTTACAGGTAAAGTGCACATTAAGTACTATCTAACAAAACTACAACTCTTCCTCGATTCGAGAGGGGAAACAACACTTGGTAGACTGCTGGTTAGCAGATGGCAATGAGCTAGGCTGCTACAACTCTCAGAGCACATTTTAATTCATATAATAATTATTATAATTAATATAATTGATATATTATTAATATAATTACTCCCAAACCTCAAAGGGGTCTGGTCTCAATCAATTTGATAGCCCAGAATCGAGTGCATGCCCATCTTGTTGCTTGAAGTGACCCCGACTCACTTGCTCTTTAGATGTGAGACGTATTTTAGTCGGCAACTCCAGATGACAGCTCGTGTAACAGAAATCGGTTATATTTCCAGCCAATTTGCCAGAAAGCTGCATTTCTAATGACAGTGGGGGGCCGTGCATTTCACACCTAGGCCTTCAGTAGTGCTCCATCTGAATCAATCCGACCCTCCATCAGTATTGTATGGCTTTAAAACATCTACTGCAGGTACAGCTGCGACATACATAAAAAAGCATAAAAAATAACCTGATAAAATTGCAGTATTATTTAGGAATATAGCAACATTTTACTCACCAAAAATCCTGATTATTTGTACACAAAACCCATCCTCCTTTCTTTCCTCAAGGAGATTTCAATTAATCTGTTGTGAAGATTATCTGAGCGTTTCAGTTCCATCAAGAAGTCCTTTTCTATCGCCATCGAAGCTAATGCTGAAAGTCGCACCTGCCCTGTCGTATTTCTGGCATCCGTTTAAATTCACTTTAGGGCTGAGATTGTCCGCTCAACAGAAGCAGTGGACACGGGGATGGTCATCAAACACACAAATGTGTACAGCTGCCCCATGCTCTCATTCAGTTTTTTTCTGCTGAAGAAAGTCAAGTAGATCAGTGGGAGATTTTCCTGCAAAATCATCCATGGCATACATTACAGTCAGTTCTGTTCTTAGCCGAGGCAGATCAAAAAGTGTTCTGTGATTCTGTGCTAAGCTGGAAAAGGCTGCATGCGGGAAAATCTTCTGATATGAAACTTCTGGGCGACAAGGAGGGTGACAAAGATCTTGAAATCTGGTCTGTGTCTGGCAAAAAATATTGTCCAGAATCCTGCCGTGGAATTGGCGGTAGTGCGCGCGAGGATCTTGCACTGGACCTCTTCATGCGCTCGGAGCATTAGTCTAATGACACCACGCATCAATACAAAATTTAACAGAATAAACACATGCAAATGAGTCACTATCAGACATTTTTTCAATCACAATAATAATAGTATTAAATATATTTGAGTCTATCTACTTTATTGTCAATTTCTTCACGTTAAGATACACAAAGAGATCGAAATTACGTTTCCCACCGTCCCACGGTGACTAGACACATCACACAACACACACAAGCAAATAGCACAAAGAGTAAAAACAATAGATAAGAGCGATGAATAAGTAATAAGCAAATAACCAAAATAAATAAGCAATAAATAAATAGACAAATAAGAGGAGCAAAATGGAGCAAGCGTACATACAGCAGACAGCCAGAATATAGCGCAAAAGTACAGGACGTTATGCAGTCGAGGGTGGAGGGGGGAGAGAGTTTAGTATCCTGACAGCTTGGAGTATGAAGCTGTTGGTGAGTGTGGTGGTGCGTGAGCACAAGATTCTGTACCTCTTCCCAGAGGGAAGAAGATCAAACAAAGAGTGAGCGGCGTGACTCACATCACACACAATCGCGGTCATCTTGCGGGTGAGATAGGAGGTGTAAATGTCCTTCAGGGAGGGGAGTGAAGCACCAATGATCTTACTAGCCGTGTTCAGTATGCGCTGCAGGGCCTTCATGTTGAAGTCAGTGCAGCTACCACCCCACACAGCGATACAACTGGAGAGGATGCTCTCAATAGTGCTACCCTTTCTTCACCAGCGACGCAGTGTTGGTGGTCCAGGAGAGGTCCTCACTGATGTGCACCCCCAGGAATCTGGTGCTGCTCACTCTCTCCACCACAGCACCGTCGATGGTCAGCGGCAGGTGTTGGGTGTGACCCTTCCGGAAGTCAACAACAATCTCCTTGGTCTTGCTGACGTTCAGCAGGAGGTTGTTGTCCCTGCACCACGTGGCCAGAAGGTCGACCTCCGACCTGTATTGAGTCTCGTCGATCCCGGTGATGAGACCCACCAGAGTTGTGTCGTCGGCATATTTCAGCACGCGGTTGCTGCTGTAGTTTGCAGTGCAGTCATGCGTCAGCAGGGTAAAGAGCAGCGGACTGAGCACGCAGCCTTGGGGGGCCCCCGTGCTCAGCGTGATGCTGCCGGAGACATTGTCGTCAACACGCACTACCTGAGGCCTCTGACAGAGGAAGTCCAGTAGCCAGTTGCAAAGGCAGGTACTGAGGCCGAGCTTGTCGAGTTTGCAGATGAGGAACAATGGTGTTGAATGCACAACTGAAGTCCACAAACAGCAATCTCACATACGAGTCTCTGTTTTCCAGTTGGGTGAGGGCAGAGTGGAGGGGAGGGCAGATGGCATCCTGAGAGGACCGATTGGCTCGGTACGCAAACTGGAAGGGGTCGATGGTGGGGGGGAGAACAAACCTGACGTGCGCCATGACAAGCCGCTCAAAGCACTTCATGATGATGGGTGTCAGTGCCACAGGGCAGTAGTCATTGAAGCAGGAAGGAGCAGGTTTCTTCGGCACAGGTAGGATGGTCGCAGCCTTGAAACATGACGGGACGATGGCCTGCTGCAGGGAAATGTTAAAGATGTCCGTGAAGACATCCATCAGCTCCTCAGCACAGTCCTTCAGCTCCTCGCCGCACCCTTAAAATGTTATGTTAAAAATTGGACAGACCCAGAAAATTGGGTTTGACCCAACTTTGGGTTGTTTTGCAAAAATAACCCACTTTGAATAATCCAGGTCAGTCAATTTTTTTTAACCCAAAATTGGGTCGTTTTAAACCCAGCATTTTAAATGGTGTAGCCTACAATGTTCTCTGCTACCCTGGGTTTTTGTGTGAAACGTATCTACAGTAAATTTTTCTGCAATGTGTGGGTTATGTCCCAGAACATCCATGCTGTACATCAGTGGTCGGGAACCTTTTTGGCGGACAGAGCCATACATGCCCATTTTTTACAAATAATTTCCCGTGAGAGCCATACCATTTTATAAAAACAAAACAAAAAAAACAAAAAAACACAATAGGCTAGATACAATTAAATGCATGTATTTTAGTTTAGACCAACAATTTTTTGTGGTCTTGTTCCTTGAGTCGTTACCTTATCGCGGTGGAGGGGTTTGCGTGCCCCTATGATCCTAGGAGCCATGTTGTCTGGTGCTTCATGCCCCTGGTAGGGTCACCCATGGCAAAAGGGTCCTAGGTGAGGGGCCAGACAAAGCACAGCTCAGAAGACCTCTTATGGTGAATAAAATGTATAGACCTAGTTTTCCCTCGCCTGGACGTGGGTCACCGGGGCCCCCCTCTGGAGCCAGGCCTGGAGGTGAGGCTTGAAGGCGAGCGCCTTGGTGGCCGGGCCTTCGCCCATGGAGCCCGGCTGGGCACAGCCCGAAAAGAAAACGTGGGAACCCTCTTCCCATGGGCTCACCACCTGTAGAAGGGTGCAAAGCGAGCTGGGTGGCGGCCAAAGCAGGTACCTTGGCAGTTCTCCGGCTGCAAGAATCAGGCTCTTGGAACATGAAATGTCACCTCTCACTGGAAAAAGCCCAAGCTGGTGTGTGAGGCAGAAAAGTTCCAAATAGACATTGTCGGATTTGCCTCCACACATAGTTTGGGCTCTGGTACAAGCCCTCTCAAGAGGGGCTGGACTCTCTTCCACTCTGGAGTTGGCCATGGTGAGAGGCGTCAAGCAGGTGTGGGCATACTCATTGCTCCCGGCTGGGCGCCTGCACATTGGTGTTCACCCCGGTGAAGAAGAGGGTAGCCTCCCTCCGCCTTCGGGTGGGGGGGGACAGAACCTGACTGTTGTTTGTGCCCATGCACCGAACAGCAGCTCAGAGTACCAGCCCTTTTTGGAGTCCTTAGAAGAAGTGCTGGAGAGCGCTCCTTCTGGGGACTCTATCGTTGTACTGGGTGACTTCAATGCTCATGTGGGCAATGACAGTGAGACCTGGAAGGGCGTGATTGGGAGGAATGCCCCCCCCCCCTCCCCCAATCTGAACCCGGGCGGTGTTCTATTGTTGGACTTCTGTGCTCAACACGGATTGTCAATAACGAACACCATGTTCAAACTTAAGGGTGACCATGTTCCGTGCCTCCATTGTTGAGGCAGCCAACTGGAGCTGTGGCCGTAAGGTGGTTGGGTGCCTGTCGTGGCGGCAATCCCCAAACCCGCTGGAGGACGCCAGCGGTAAGGGATGCCGTCAAGCTGAAGAAGGAGTCCTATCGGGCCGTTTTGGCTTGTGGGACTCCGGAAGCAGCTGACAGGTACCGGATGGCCAAGCGAAACTCGGCTTTGGCAGTTGCTGAGGCTAAAACCCGGGCATGGGAGGAGTTTGGCGAGGCCATGGAGAATGACTTCCGGACGGCTTTGCAGAAATTCTGGTCCACCATCCGGCGTCTCAGGAGGGGGAAGCAGTCCACCATCAACACTGTTTACAGTGGAGATGGCGTGCTGCTGACCTCGACTCAGGCAACGTGAGTCATGGGGAGAATGCTTCGAAGACCTTCTCAATTCCACTGACACACCTTCCATTATGGAAGCAGGGCCTGGAGACTCTGAGGTGGACTCTCCAATCTCTGGGGTCGAAGTCACTGAGGCAGTTAAAAAACCTCTCAGGGGCAAGGCCTCAGGGGTGGAAAAGATCCGCCTGGAGTTCTTAAAGGCTCTGGATGTTGTGGGACTTTCCAGGCTGACACGCCTCTGCAACATTGCGTGGACATCGGTGACGGTGCCTCTGGATTGGCAGACTGGGATGCCGGTTCCCCTCTTTAAGAAGGGGGACCAGAGGGTGTGTTCCAACTACAGAGGAATCACACTCCTCAGCCTCCCTGGTAAGGTCTATTTAGGGATGCCGGAGAGGAGGGTCTCTCGGGAGGTCGAACCTCGGATTCAGGAGGAGCAGTGTGGCTTTCGTCCTGGCCGTGGAACAGTGGACCAGCTCTACACCCTCGGCAGGTTCCTCGAGGGTGCATGGGAGTTCGACCAACCAGTCCACTTGTGTTTTGTGGACTTGGAGAAGGCATTCGACCGTGTCCCTCGGGAGGTTCTCTGGAGGGTGCTTCAAGAGTATGGGGTGCTGAGCCAACTGATAAGGGCGGTTCGGTCCCTGTATCACCGATGCCAGAGTTTGGTCCGGATTTCCGGCAGTAAGTCGGATTCGTTCCCAGCGAGGGTTGGACACCGCCAAGGCTGCCCTTTGTCACCGATTCTGTTCAGAATTTTTATGGACAGAATTTCTAGGCGCAGCCAAGGCGTTGAGGGGGCTAGGTTTGGGGACCTCAGCATCACGTCACTGCTTTTTGCAGATGACATGGTGCTGTTGGCTTCTTCAGGCCGTGATCTCTAGCTCTAACTGGAGAGGATCGCAGCCGAGTGTGAAGCGGTCGGGATGAGGGTCAGCACCTCCAAATCCGAGTCCATGGTCCTCGGTCGGAAAAGGGTGGAATGCCCTCTCCGGAAAGCTCAGCGCCGCCTGTACTTCCTGCGGAATCTCAGGCGAGCCAGTGCTCCTCCTGCCATAATGACCACATTCTACCGTGGCACCATTGAGAGCGTCCTCTCTAGTTGTATCGGTGTGTGGGGTGGTGGCTGCACTGAATACAACATGAAAGCTCTGCAGCGCACAGTGAACACTGCTAGTAAGATCATTGGGGCTCCGCTCCCCTCCCTGAAAGACATTTACACCTCCCGTCTCACCGAAGAAATTGACAATAAAGCTGACTTTGACTTTGATACAGGACTGTCTCAGAAAATTAGGATATTGTGATAAATCCTTTATTTTCTGTAATGCAATTAAAAAACAAAAATTTAAATAATAAAAGGCGGTGCATGCTGGGATATACATACTGGTATCTATATTTCATTTCCATTTGTCTTTTATGTAAAGACCCGAAAATGGCTCCTACTAAGATACATGCCTACGACGCAGATTTTAAACTCAAGGTGGTCAGTCACGCGGAAGAACACTGGAATAGAGCAGCAGCGAGAGAACTTAACATCTACGAGTCAATGGTGCGGAAGTGGAGGAAGCAACAAGACGAGCTATGCCAAGTCAAGAAGACGAAAAAGAGTTTCCGAGGGAACAAGGCCCGATGGACAAAGTTGGAGGACAAACTCGAACAGTCAAGCAGAGAGCAGCAAATAGAAGTGTCAGTACAGCCACTATTCGAGTTGGCGATAGCGCCAGCAAGCAAACTTGAAAGCGATACTTTAAAGGCGGTCCTTTGTGGTGCTTAGGGTTAGGGGATAACCGTACTATCACTCAGAGTGATACTGTAACGAATCTCGGGGTAATATTTGACAAAACGCTCTCCTTTCATAAGCACATTAAGAATATAACCAGAATTGCGTTTTTTCACCTTCGTAATATTGCTAAGATTCGGCCAATCCTCTCGACCAGTGATGCGGAAATGATTATACATGCATTCATCACGTCACGCCTGGACTACTGTAATGCATTATTCTCTGTTCTTCCCAAGTCCAGCATCAAAAGTCTACAGTAAGTACAAAATGCTGCTGCAAGGCTGCTCTCACGGACAAGAAACTTTGATCACATTACCCCAATATTAGCCAACTTACATTGGCTCCCGGTCCATTTAAGATGTGATTTCAAGGTTCTTCTATTAACCTATAAATCATTGCATGGCTTAGCGCCTTCATATCTCGTCGACCTAGTTGTTCCTTATGTTCCGTCACGTAACCTTCGTTCGCAAAACGCTAGTCTTTTAGTGACACTGAGGGCCAAGAAAATTTCTGCAGGGTCTAGAGCATTTTCTATTCGGGCTCCAGAGCTCTGGAATGCCCTACCAGTGGATATTAGAACTGCTACCTCCGTAGAAACATTTAAGACACGTTTAAAGATATATTTCAATGATATGGCCTTTAATTAACCTGTAGTGGCCGATTCGGCTGGAGTTTGTTTTTGCTCCCTCTCCCCGACCCCACTTCCCCCACATCCTTCCCCGGCTGGGAGACATAGGTGACATTAGGTGACACCCAAGCTGACAGCGGCTATCTAGATTCTCGTGGACTAAATTCAGGATGAGGTAACTGCAGCGGATTACCCTCCTCGAAGACACTGCCAGTACGATCGAGGGCTCCTCCAACAGCTCTTCGCTTTGGCCTGGACATCCACTTTTTGATTTCCATATTATGTATTTTATGTGCCCTCTTTGCATCCATTGCAGCCTGGTTATCCTGAAAGGGGGATCCTTCCATCTGTGGTCCCTTCTCAAGGTTTCTCATTTTTCCCCTGGTAGGTTTTTTTTGTTTTGTTTTTCCTTGCCGTTTTTGGAGGTCAAGATCAGGGGAGGCTTTGAGAATAATTGTCAATTGTTTGTCTATGTGAAGCCCTTTGAGACTGCTTGTGATTTAGGGCTATACAAATAGACTTGACTTGACTTGGATGAAGAGAAGATGAGCGAGTGGTTGAGCGAAATATACGCGAAGAGACCAGGTGGCTTTTTTCACACAGATCCGTCCCTGTTTATTTATGACTCCATGCACGCCCACATCACAGATGGTTTCAAAAAACAAGTGAAGCGCACTAATTCAACACTCGCTGTAATTCCGGGTGGATTGACAAAAGAACCCCAGCCGCTAGATATCAGTGTCAACAGGGTTTTCAAAGATAGGATGAGAACTGCGTGGGAACGGTGAATGACAGAAGGCGAACACATGTTCACTAAGACAGGGAGACAGCGCCAGACGACATATGCCACTATCTGCCAGTGGATCGTAAATGGATCAACCGTTGTCTGAGCTTTCAGGAAGGCAGGAATTGTCACTGAACTGCAAGACAGCAGCAGCGACACTGACGACTTCAAAGAGACGGAGCATGTTGGATGCCGTATCCGCCCAACTGTTTAATTCGGACACCGAAGAAGAAGAATTTAAGCGATTCGTGGATGAGGACTAACTTATTAAAGTATAAGTTTTACGTGTTTATTTTGTGTTGTGTGATATTTACATTATTGATATATTGTTATTGTTTTCACTATTTCAAGTGTTACTCGTATATTGTGATTGCATTAATGTTTGTTATTTATTAATGTTTATGAATAAAGCAACTTTGAATTATTGTTATTGTTTTCACTATTTTGAGTGTTACTAATATATTGTGATTGCATTAATGTTTATTTATTAATGTTTATTAATAAAGTTTACTCATCTATCTGACTATTTCATTGACATTCCCTTTAGCACAGCTATATCTAGTAATTGATGCATAATATAACCTTCAGTCTCTACTGTAGCGGCTATTATATAATCCGGTCCGCTTTATAATCTGGTGCGCTTTATAGTGCGGAAAATACGGTAATCCTCTTTAATGTCCTGCCATGCCTAAAAATTCAAAAATTCTATAATGCAGGGAGTTGTTCTCTTAATTTACTCATTTTGTCTAATTCAAGAATGCAGGGAGTTCCTAATTTACTCATTTTGTCTATTAGAATCTATTTTACTAGATTGCATTGATGGTATGTTCCCTCAGCCCAGGCTCAGAAATCCTGTCACACACAAGGACACAAGAGGAGCAGACCATGCAAAATTGACGATACCAGATACTGTAAGTATAGAATATAATGATGTAATGCAGAAGCACTGATCAAACTCGATGCAGTAGTACAAAAGTATGGCCCTTCTGTTATCAGATAGACACTACATACTGTATGTTGTCAACTAGACAGTACAGAACGCCACCCCCTCCAATTTTACACCATATTGTCGGTTTTCAAAATGCCTTCCTTTTATTGTCGGTTTTCAAAATGCCTTCCTTATAACAAAGTCAGATTTATGACACGCTCAAAAAATGGAACACCTACATTTGCCTGCATTTTTAGCAAAAGACTACACTATGATAGTATAATCATACTCAATCGCACTCAAGAGAAGCGTGCACAAACTCACTCAATACAGCTAAGCCTCAATTTTACATGGACCTTGGGGTCCAGAATTTGGGATTTGCGTTAACCTGAAAGCACATAATCTAGAACGTCTTGGAAGGGCAAATAAATTCTGATCCATGCATTGGAGCATATTGGGAAATTGCAGTAGGGAAATATGTATACACGTGTTTGCATTTGCGGAATAACATCATTGTTCGGGATAAAAATAATACGACATAATTCACTATGTAGTTTTTGTGAATACTGTATGGTCCGAATATAAGACGACCCTGATTATAAGACGACCCCCTCTTTTTCAAGACTCAAGGTTAAAAACATACTTTTTGAACACCAAATTTAATATTTATACAGAAAATAATTACAGTACATCTGAAACAAATAATTTTAACAATATATTCGAGAGAAAAAGCTCATTCAAATCATGCAAAAACTGTCTATCACATCTTAATATCTGAACATTTAAATATGTAAACTAAAGTGCAATCACATTTATAAATGAATGGCTTCTGGATTTTGAAATGTAAATAAACCTACTGTTGGATTTTTGTGCACAATTTGGGAAGCGCGCTATCCGCGCCTCATGGCAAAAGCCATAGCCAATCACCTGTTATCCAAATTACTCACCGCGTGCTCGTTTTATTTCTTCAGTTTTAGGAAAAGGCTAAGACACCGGAACAAAATATAGACTTACACAGGTTGGTTGAGTTCAATCACAATTCTTGTTAAGAAAGCTCTGTTTTCAGGGAAGTACAATACAGCACTGGGCCTTTTGTGCGACCATGCTCAAGAGCAGAAAGTCTCCATTCAGAAAAGGCAACGTTCAAGGTTCTTTGGTCATCTTATATTCAGTTGCACATGCCAGTGTGGGCTGAGTTTGATGGGTGATGAGTCAGGGGGTGTGGCAAGTTCGCAGGAGAGTTTGATTCCATTGGAGTGGGTGCTGATTCAGTGAGAGCTGGTTCCGTGGGGTTGGGTGCTGATAATGGTTGATTCGGTGTGTGTGTGTGTGGGGGCTGTTGTTTTCCATCCCGTCTTTCCGTCATCCCGTGCCGCTCTTCCTCTGGCACCTCTACCGGTTTTATCTCCAAGTGTCCTTCCTGTAAACCATTCTTGCACATACATCCACTTCGCCTACTGTCGCACACCGCCCATTCATCATTCTTTCAATTGTGTCATTTTGTACGGGATTATGTGAGCTTTTGGCTATGACATCATCCATTTATTCATGTTCCCTGACTATGCAAAGTTTGTACTCACCACTTACCATGTTTTTGTTTGTTTGTTCTTTTGATACTCCATGCACTTGCTTACGTCATCATATTCTTAGTTTAATCATTTTTCCAACCATATCTTTTCTTTGTTAGGCAAAATATTTCCCTCTGTCCAGAACGTTCAGTAGTAATAGAAAAACTGGCGTCTAGCATTAGTCAAAACACAAGATATAATCAAGTACTGAACATTTTTAGACGACTTTGGCAGTGTCCGTTATTTAGAAAATCATCAGGCATGAATTAAACATTTCCTTAAGGGTCATTAAGCTATTCAGGCAATATAGCAAAAAACATTTATTTCAAAGTGCTCAGAAATACATATCAGATCATAAAGTTATAAAAACCTTTATCATTACCACCTATCAAAAATGTCTAGTTAGGTCTTCTTTATTGATTTGGTGTGTAGGTATAATTATATGTTTAAATTTTTTATTTTATTGATTTAATATGTGAATATACTTGTCTGCTTATGTACTTTATTCAATGAGCATATCTTTTTTTTTAGCTAGGCTGGACTTTATGTATTTCGACCCCATTCCTTCACTACTGTTATCTCTTCTCTAATTTTCTTCTCTTTTCTTTCTTACCGCTATTTTTTATTTTTCTTCTTCGTGCTACCGCTATTTTTATTTTTATTTTTCGTGACAGGGGTTCACTTTGGCCTGGGGAGTTAAGCTCAGCATTCGCTTTACAGATATCTGGCGCCATCTAGCGTTGTGAATGGGTATAATGTCTAGACCCCGAATGTAAGATGACCCTCACTTTTTCAGTCTTATTTCAATGCAAAAAACGCTGTCTCATATTCGGGCCAATACGGTAGTTACCCTGCCTCTGCTTACTGCTGGTGGGTTTGTTCCTTTGTGCTAATGTACACCCTTTGCTATTGCCCATGTGCCCTATAATGCGGTGCGCACTATGTGTGGATTAAGTACAGAATAGCACCTGCAATTGAGTCTGCGCCTTTTAACACGAAGCGTCTTATGCTGCGGAAAATATGGTATGTATGTATATTAATGACTCAACATATCTTTTGTTTCAGGTTTGTGAATCATATGCAAAAGATGATACATTGGCATGCCAGAGTGCAGTGCAGGCCTTCCATGATGAAGCATACGCATCCAATTCTTCTGAAAATGAGAACATAGGCCTGACAGAAAAGAAGCAGGTGGAGGGTGACATTCAACATGCAATAAATTTTTAAGGCGCAACACACCTACTCAAAACTGGACTGCATCCAATACATTTGTAAATAGAGTATGTCCTAACTCACGCATCTCATTTGGTATGTCTTTCAGTCTTCTCATATAGAGCGAAAGATTTCTGTAATGGAAGGTCAAATTGAGAGTCTTCTTTGTGGTCTTCAAAGGCTTAGTACCTTGGAAGCCCGTCTGGAGGAGCTAGTGAGCAGGACTAATACAGAAAAGGTAATGACACTTATTTTATACCTGTAGGCCTCTACAGTGATTTATTCAACAGACTTTAGCCCGATTATTTAATTGTGCTGATGATTGTATGGGCATGTAAACACTTAAGCATAGTGTGCTATTAAATGTATAGTAATGGAAAAATACTGTTTTGCTCAAAGGCAATGAGTCGGTCCTGAGTAGAACTTCCATTATCAAAATATGCATCATGAGAAAAAATCATGTAGCAAGTAGAGATGCACCGATCCGATATCTGGATCAGACATCGGCCCCGATATCAACAAAATAGATGGATCGGGTATCGGAAAATGCAGCCGATCTGTGGGCCGATCCTTTTCTTAATCTATTGGGACGCGGGCTACGTTATACGTCAGCAGCACGCGTGCCGCATGCCACGAGAGTTTTCTAAACAAACGCAAACATGGAGCGAACGAAAGAGTCAGCTGTGTGGAGGTACTTAAACTGAACACGCCAACTACCTCGACAGCAGTTTGTAATGTCTGCAAAGCTAATGTTGCCAGGGGTGGTGGTAGTACTGCCAGTTATAGTACTACCAATTTAATTAAGCATCTCCAGAAACACCACGCAACGAAGCACCAGGAGTTCCAGCAGTTGAGCAGATCAAAGAGAGCGGGAGGTGGACCTACACAGCAGTTAACGCACCTAATGTTTACATGATTACTATTTCTTTTAATATTTGGTTACTGTGTGCTTGATCACCCTTTCTATATTTGCCCAGTGCAGTTTCAGCTGCAACATTTGTATTTTTTTTAAGAAGTTTGTATCCTAATTTACTTGAATTTAAATGCTGATACACTTTATTGCTGCTGTTGCACAACTTTTGTTACAAATAAATAGTTCATTGCATTAATCTGCTTTATCTTGTTACATTTTGTTTTAGGAAAGAACTGTGTAGTCATGCCTGATGCCATTGCCTTTAGTCTTTTCTGTTCCACATGTAGAGGTATGTAGCTTGTTAAGTCAACCATAATATCGGATCGGTATCGGGTATCGACCGATACGCATAGCCGCGGCATCGGTATCGAAACCGAAAAAGTCGGATCGGTGCATCTCTAGTAGCAAGTCCCTCTAGAGTAGAAGTCGATTTTTTTACGAAATTTACTTTACAAAGATTTAGACAAAGAACAGTAGAGCTTGTACTTGCACACAAAATCCCTGTTCCCTAGTCGTTGGTGCGTTTGGAATTAGGACAATTACAAATAATTAGTGCTCGCTGCTTCATTCCAACCGTTGGGATACTCAGAACGTTGTTAAAATGTGCTGTTGAGTTATTCAGTGTTCAAAAGAAAAGGTAGTACAGAAATATAAAAATTCCTCAGGCAGTACAGACATATAAAAATAGTTCAAGCACAAGCTGCTGAATAGTTACTCTATAGTTGGAAAAATTGTGAGTGGAGCACGCTCTGCTTGTATGAACTCTCAGAGCGCTGTTAGGCCATCAGTGAATTTTCAAATGCACCCAGTGTTGACGGAAGTGAATGAGTTCTGGTTGGACAAAACTTGTGCTTCAGACAACTGAAAACTATGAAAAGAAAATTATTTCTTGGTTGAATGGCTTACCTTAACTTTTATGCCTGGTCATATTGAGCCCAAAGTTCACCCCTGGTCAACTATTGCGCCTTTTAATGCTGTAAATCCTTGTTGTTGAGTAAGGAAACCGCAAGCACAACTCACCATGTAAACCTTTGTTGCCATGACTACTCTACTTTTTGATGGTTGACAAATACTTTTGATGCATTACTGCCACTTTCCTTAGCATGCTATAATGAAGGTGGTCTGCGAGGGTAATGAATAACCACCACTACTTGTTGCATTTTGTCAATTTGCAAATACTTTTGGTGCATTACTACTGGTGGAAATAAAGTGGCAGTTATGCACAGAAAGTAAACACAAATCGGGAACATGGATTTTGCGTGCCAGTCCCAACTCTAATTTTAATTTATACAAGTCACACCTGAGTATAAGTTGCAGGACCAAACAAACCATAAAAAATAAAGAGACTTACAGTCTCCAAAAAAACACAAATCAGCCATCATTCATTCAATTCAATCAGTGTGTTTTGGTGCCATCATCTCACCTAAAATCATACTGGTATGTTGTTTCAGAATGAAGGAGAATTGATCACAATATCAAGAGAGAGCTGGGAAAATCTAAATGGTAGAATCCTATTACTGGAAACGAAATTTGAACTTGACCACACAAAGGTAGGACCTCTGAACGGATTTGAGGTGCTGCTCTTTTCAGTGTGCTTTACCGGTTGTTTTAATTGATTCCAATATAGTACAGTATTTTATATCACGCCTGGAAATAAATAAAAAACTCACTTTGTATGTCAGTTTTGTTTGCACTGCACCACATAAGAAGAATATGTAGACTAGAAAAAAAGCAGCTACCCCTCTTTGAATGACCAGCAGCCGCCACTGATTTGCAAAGAGAGTGCTCTGTTTTGATTTTAATTCATCGGAATAGCGGTTGGTAGTTTGTCACTCAAAGAGCCTATTGGGTGTTTCGCGTGCCTCTGTCATTTTTTCCCCATTGGATCATTGAGCACACTGATTTTGCCTCACAAAATTCTTCCTTGCAGAAGTTGCCAAACCACTTGACAGGACCAGGAAAAAATATTTGAGCAATTTTGTTTCGCTAAGATTGCTGTGTCATTCCCATCAATTTGATTGTTGCCTCTGAAAGTTATTGTAACATTACCGCTTTATTTTTGTTATAGTCAAATGCTCCTCCACCATCAGAGTTATCTGCCCCATTATACTCTTTCACCTCCAGTTCTGATGCTTCCAAGGTGAGACCAATAAGCCCTCCCATCACGGTGTTGCGGAAAAGTATCTATCTCCGCGGAATCTCCATTATGTACACACGAAGCCTATAAAAAAAAGTAATGAAAGAAAAACAATAATTTGTTTTTCTTTCATTACTTTTTAACGTATTATTTCAAATTAAGCAGGCATGTAAATGCAGCTATTGTATGTTATTATCTGACTCGGGAACATCTGTTACCCAGAATAAATCAGTTCAGCTCGTGTTTATTACCTCTCTTGTTTGTCCAGGGTGATATAAAAGACAGACTGGAAAGGATTGCCAACATGTAAGTAATGACTTCACAAACGCATCATGATAAAATCTTTACAGTAGAACCTGTTCATGAGCCTAAGAAATTTTAAAATGAACTAGAATTTGCAATTTCTAGAGAAATTGCGTGTGAAGGCGAAATGGTTGAATAACTTTTTGAGGAATGCTGCCGAATGATGTTGAAACGGGTTGAATTACTTGAGAAATGTAGAAATTATAGGTGAAAAACGGAATTTTGGAGAATTTAGTGGAATTTCAAATTTGAAAATGTGTAATTTGTGGTAAGTGGGAATTCGGGGAATAGGGAGGAAAAAGATGAAGAGTTGATAGTTGGAATGGGTTGAATTGGTTGAAAAATGTGTCAAGTCAAGTTTATTTGTATAGCCCTAAATCACAAGCAGTCTCAAAGGGCTTCACATAGACAATCAATTGACAATTATTCTCAAAGCATCCCCTGATCTTGGGCTCCCAAAAGGGCAAGGAAAAACTCAAAAACCCCTACCAGGGGAAAAATGAGAAACCTTGAGAAGGGACCACAGATGGAAGGATCCCCCTTTCAGGATCACCAGGCTGCAATGGATGCAAAGAGGGCACATAAAATACATAATATGGAAATCAAAAAGTGGATGTCCAGGCCAAAGCGAAGAGCTGTCGGAGGTGCCTTCGATTGTCCTGGCAGTGTCCTCTAGGAGGGTATTCCGCTGCAGTTCCCTCATGCTGAATTGGTCCACGAGAATCCAAATAACCGTCGTCAGCTTGGGTGTCACCTAACCACCTCCCCAGCCGGGGAGGGGTGGGGGGAGTGGGGTCGGGGAGAGGGAGCAAAAACAAACTCCAGCCGAATCAGCTACTACAGGTTAATTAAAGGCCATATCATAGAAATACGTCTTTAAACGTGTCTTAAATGTTTCTACTGAGGTGGCAGTTCTAATATCCATTGGTAGGGCATTCCAGAGCTCTGGAGCCCGAATAGAAAATGCTCTAGCCCCTGCAGACATTTTCTTGACCCTCTGTGTCACTAAAAGACTAGCGTTTTGCGAACGAAGGTTACGAGACGGAACATAAGGAACAACTAAGTCGACGAGATATGAAGGCGCTAAGCCATGCAATGATTTATAGGTTAATAGAAGAACCTTGAAGTCACATCTTAAATGGACCGGGAGCCAGTGCAAATTGGCTAATATTGGGGTAATGTGATCAAATTTTCTTGTCCGTGAGAGCAGCCTTGCAGCAGCATTTTGTACTAACTGTAGACTTTTGATGCTGGACTTGGGAAGACCAGAGAATAATGCATTACAATAGTCCAGGCGCGACGTGATAAATGCATGTATAATAATTTCCGCATCACCGGTCTAGAGGATTGGGCGAATCTGAGCAATATTACGAAGGTGAAAAAATGCTATTCTGGTTATGTTCTTAATGTGCTTTTGAAAGGAGAGCGTTTGGTCAAATATTACCCCGAGATTAGTTACAGTATCACTCTGAGTGATAGTACGGTTATCTAGAGTTATAGCGGTTTCCTTAAATAAATGTTGATAACGAGCTGGACAAATTATCAACATCTCAGTTTTATCTGGGTTCAGACGAAGGAAGTTGAGAGACATCCATTGCTTGATCTCCTCTGGGTTCAGACGAAGGAAGTTGAGAGACATCCATTGCTTGATCTCCGCAAGGCATGCCTCAAGATTACAACAGTCCCGCGGATCTGTCATTGATAATGGCATATATAATTGGGTGTCATCCGCGTAACATTAAAAACTAATATTATATTTACGTATTATGTCCCCAAGCGGAGTCATATAAATATTAAATAGAATTGGTCCTAGAACCGATCCCTGTGGGACACCACACGTAACTTTATAGAGCTCAGAGGACGCATTGCCATGGACCACTCGGTACGTCCTGTCTGATAGATACGAATGAAACCAGCCTAGTGCTGACCCCGAAATACCAACACAACCTTTAAGACGCTCTAATAAAATATTGAAGTCAACAGTGTCGAAGGCAGCACTAAAATCGAGTAGTAACAATACCGATGAAGTATTTGAATCCATAGCTAAGAGGAGATCATTAGTCACTTTAGCAAGTGCTGTCTCAGTGGAATGATTAGCTCTAAACCCAGACTGAAAAGATTCATATCGATTATTAGCAACCATGTAATCAATAAGCTGCTGCGCTACTACTTTTTCAAGCAGTTTTGCTATGAATGGGGGATTTGAAACTGGCCTATAGTTACTGAGACAGTCCGGGTCAAGATTAGGTCGCTTAAGTAGCGGTTTAATAATAGCGGTTTTAAAGGCTGTTGGCACTATCCCAGAGGAGACAGACAGATTAATTATATTTAAAACGGACGGTCCTAAGATTTGAAATAATTCTTTAAATAGTTTGGCTGGAAGAAGGTCAAGTAAACATGTTGTTTGTTTAGCCGCACTAACTAATTGTGTAAGCCTTTCGAGGGACACGCTTTTAAAATTTGAAAGGGTTATTGCATAATCGTCAGCGCCGGTAATCGGCGGTCCCGACTGAGCGATCGGAATGGTCATCTTGATCTCATCCCTAATGGATTCAATCTTTCGAGTAAAGAATTTCATGAACTCGTTAGCCGAGTTAAAGGAGCTATCGGGGGTTGGCTGGCGTAGTGTTGGCTTTGCCACCGTATCAAATAGGTATTTAGGATTGTTCTTATTGAGATTAATGACCTGCGAAAAATAACGAGTTTTTGCTAAAATAAGCGCATCTTTATATTTCAGGAGGTTGTCGCACCATGCCTGATGGAAAACCTCAAGTTTGGTTAAACGCCATTTGCGCTCATGCTTTCTACTTAATTGTTTAAGCGAACGTGTTTCATCTGTGAACCACGGAGTAGGCAATCTACGGCGAGTTTTCAGACGTAGCGGCGCCACAGTCAATGGCATTTAACAATGTAGCATTGAATTCATTTGTAAGATTATTAATAGAGCCGGTATATGAGGGTAATACGGCAATTGCTGGTGGCAGTAGCCCAGATAGCGCAGTCGCAGTCATGGAGTTAATATTACGGCTGCTATAATTCTGATTGCTCTCTTGTCTTTGACTAAGAACTAAAATTAAAAATTTTATTAAGTAGTGATCAGACAAAACAGTAGTGTATGGCAGTACTGTTATATTAGAGGTTGCCAGTCCTCGGGATAATACCAAATCTAAGGTATTACCATTCTTATGCGTTGCTACCTGTACGGCTTGCGTAAAACCAAACGTATCAATTAGAGTCTGAAACGCCAAGGTAAGTGGCTCTGACGGTAAATTCATGTGGACGTTAAAATCGCTCATGATTATTATATTATCCGCATTTGTCACTAGATCAGCCACGAATTCTGAAAATTCATCCAGGAAGCCAGAGTAAGCCCCAGGTGGACGGTAAATAACAGCAAGATAAAATGACGGTAAAGCGGTGGATCGGAGAGTGAGAACTCCAAATGTTTTAAATATGTTAATCGAACGAGGCGTAAATCTAAGATCGGAATTTGAGATGAGGGCAACACCCCCACCCTTTTTGCGAGGACGCGCCACATGCGAGCTCACAAAATTTGGAGGCGAGGCCTCATTAAGCGGTAGCAGTTCATTAGGTTTTAACCAGGTCTCGCAAAGACCAAATATATTTAGATTATGTTCCGTGATGAGGTCATTAACGAGAACTGCTTTCGTATGAAGCAATCTAATATTCATAAAACGTTTAAAAAGTTTAAGTGTAATCGGTTGATCAAGGTTTGTATTTATCAAAGGATTTTTAAACGAAATGAAAGTAAGATTGTGTTCTCTAGGCCTGACATCACCTCTCAATTGTTTATTCGCGCGGTGGGACGATACGACCGTAGGAATTTGATAGTAAATATTTGGTACACACGTAATATTATCTGAAACAGGCACCATATCATCAGCTATACCGGTCGGGGTGGAGCGATTGGATTTGTCTGCCACCTCAGTAGAATGTGTGTTCATGTGTACTGTAGCACTATTCAAACTGTGACGCTCTAGTCTACACAAGGAGCTATGTGCATGCTGGAAGTCTAGCCTAGCGCTAGTTAACTTTAACTTAACTGACTCCAAACTCATCCTGACAGGTGGTCTAGTCACCTGTGCTCCGGCCTGCTCTAAGGTGACCTGTCATGAGTGGCTCAAACAGTAATCTATATTCCTAGAAAGAGTGAAGGCGCCTTCACGGTTAGGATGAAGGCCGTCCTTCCTCAGTAGGTCGGGGCGGCCCCAGAAGGAGGACCAGTTATCTATGAAATACAGTCCCTGCTTTTTACAGAACCCAGCCATCCATCGATCAAGGGAGACTAATCTACTAAACCTCTCATCAGATCCTCTCCCAGGCAGGGGGCCAGAGACAAATACTCGATGCCGACTCCTCTTTCTGGCGAGATCACAAGTCCTCGCTATGTTTCTCTTTGTGATCTCAGATTGCCTCATCCTAACATCATTGGCGCCGACGTGTATCACTATATCAGAGTAGCTAGTGTTGTTGGAACTACGCTGTTGACTAGTCCTATTGCGAGTCAGCTCCCTAAGATTAGCTTCTATGTCGGGTGCTCTGCCCCCAAGAATACACATTACCGTGGCTGGATTTTTAAGCGTGATATTTCGGGTAATGGAGTCACCTATGACCAAGGTGCGAGGGCCAGTAGACCGAGATGACTTTGGACGGCTATGCGTCTTACCTGGCTCATCGCGATTAGCAAGCCACTTGGGGCTAATGCTAACGGGGCTAGCGGGCAACTGTGTCCGCCACATCTACTGTTATCGCACTATTCTGCTCTAACTGGCGGACACGTCCCTCTAGCAGGGACAACCTCTCTAACAGAAGGGTGCAGTTGGTGCACGAAGCACGAAGGTTTGCCTTCACACTAATAATGATAATAAAGTAGAACAACAATAGTGTAAAGGCCTTCGCCTTCACACTAATAATAAAAATAATAATAATAAAGTAGAATAACAATAGTGTGAAGGCCTTTGCCTTCACACTAATAAAGGACAGGAATAACAATAGTGTGAAGGTCTTCACCATACTAATAAAGGACAGGAATAACAATAGTGTGAAGGTCTTCACCTTCACACTAATAATAATAATAATAATAATAATAATAATACTAAAGTGAATGGAGTAGAATAACATAAGTGTGAAGGCCTTCGCCTTCACACAATAATAATAATAATAATAATAATAATAATAATAATAATAATAAAGTGAATGGAGTAGAATAACATGTGTGAAGGCCTTTGCCTTCACATAATAATAATAATAATAAAGTGAATGGAGTAGAACAACATAAGTGAAGGCCTTCGCCTTCACACAATAATAATAATAATAATAATAATAATAAAGTGAATGGAGTAGAATAACATTAGTGTGAAGGCCTTCGCCTTCACACAATAATAATAATAATAGAGAATGGAGTAGAATAACATAAGTTCACCTTCATACAACCAAATGAATGGGAACGAAATATATCAGCTTCCAGCCCCTAAAAAAAGTTGACATTGCGTGGAGCCAGAGCTGTTGCCTGGTGAGGAGCGGACGATTGGCCCCTACCCATGGCTTTCAGAGGCAGAGTAGGTTGGCAGATGCCCAGCTCCGCTAGCAAGAGCTCACAAGACATTGCTGGAAATGTAACTCTTTCCAAAGATAATTAAAAACAAAGAGAAACGTTTCTCTTGAGTGGCACACGAAGATAACTAGTTTACACTATGTGAAAGGGCACAATATTGCATGGATTCTGTGTTTTTTGCGAACCAAAAAAACAGTCAGTAAAACAAAGAAATAATGTTTCAAAATGGTACTCAAACTGATTTCCATCCATCTTCTTCCGCTTATCCGGGGTCAGGTCGCGGGGGCAGCAGCTTTAAGAGGGACTCCCAGACTTCCCTCTCTTCAGCCACTTAATCCAGCTCATCCCGGGGGATCCTAAGGTGTTCCCAGGCCAGCTGAGAGACATAGTCTCTCCAGCGCCTCCCAGGTCGTCCACGGGGTCTCCTACCAGTAGGATATGCCCGGAACACCTCCCCAGGGAGGCGTCCAGGATACATCCTGATAAGATGCCCGAGCCACCTCATCTGGCTCCTCTCAATGTCGAGGTGCAGCAGCTCTAGCCCAGAGTCTCTCCCGGATGACCGAGCTTCTCACCTTTTCCTTAAGGGAGAGCCCGGACACCATTGGTGAGGGTAGGAGCGTAGATCAACTGGTAAATCGAGAGCTTTGCCTTTTGGCTCAGCTCGCTTCACCACGACGGACCGGTACAGAGTCCGCGTTACTGCCGACACTGCACCGTTCCGCCTGTCGATCTCGCGCTCCATCCTGCCCTCACTCGTGAACAAGACCCCAAGATACTTGAACTCCTCCACTTGGGGCAGGATCTCATCCCCGATCCGCAGAGGGCATTCCACCCTTTCTCGAACGAGGACCATGGACTCAGATTTGAAGGTGCTGACACTCATCCCGATTGCTTCACACTCAGCTGCGAACCATTCCAGTGAGAGCTAGAGATCACGGCCTGAAGAAGCCAACAGCACCACGTCATCTGCAAAAAGCAGTGACGTGATGCTGAGGTCCCCAAACCTAGCCCCCTCAACGCCTCGGCTGCGCCTTGAAATTCTGTCCATAAAAATTCTGAACAGAATCGGTGACAAAGGGCAGCCTTGGCGGTGTCCAACCCTCGCTGGGAACGAATCCGACTTACTGCCGGAAATGCGGACCAAACTCTGGCATCGGTAATACAGGGACCGAACCGCCCTTATCAGTTGGCTCGGCACCCCGTACTCCCGAAGCACCCTCCACAGAACCTCCCGAGGGACACGGTCAAATGCCTTCTTCAAGTCCACAAAACACAAGTGAACTGGTTGGTCGAACTCCCACGCACCCTCGAGGATCCTGCCGAGGCTGTAGAGCTGGTCCACTGTTCCACGGCCAGGACGAAAGCCACACCTCCCGACAGACCCTCCTCTCCGGCACCCCTGAATAGATCTTACCAGGGAGGCTGAGGAGTATGATTCCTCTGTATTTGGAACACCGGAGTGGTCCCCCTTCTTAAAGAGAGGAAACACCACCCCAGTCTGCCAATCCAGAGGTACCGTCCCAGATGTCCACGCAATGTTGCAGAGGCGTGACAGCCAGGACGGCCCCACAACATCCAGAGCCTTTAAGAACTCCGGGCGGATCTCATCCACCCCCGGGGCCTTGCCACCAAGGAGTTTTTTAACTACCTCAGTGACTTCGACCTCCGAGATTGGAGAGTCCGCCTCAGAGTCCCCAGGCCCTGCTTCCACAATGGAAGGCGTGTAGGTGGAATTGAGGAGGTCTTCGAAGTATTCTCCCCACCGACTCACGACGGCCCGAGTCGAGGTCAGAAGTACGCCATCTCCACTGTAAACAGTGTTGACGGTGCACTGCTTCCCCCTCCTGAGACACCGGATGGAGGACCAGAATTTCCTTGAAGCCGTCCGGAAGTCATTTTCCATGGCCTCGCCAAACTCCTCCCACGCCCGGGTTTTTGCCTCAGCAACGGCGGAAGCCGCGTTCCGCTTGGCAATCCGGGACCTGTCAGCTGCTTCCGGAGTCCCACAGACCAAAACGGCCCGATAGGACTCCTTCTTCAGCGTGACGGCATCCCTTATCACTGGCGTCGTTCAGCGGATTGCCACGACAGACCTTACAGCCACAGCTCCGGTCGGCTTCCTCAACAATGGAGGCACGAAACATGGTCCACTCGGACTCGATGTCCCATCGCCTCCCCTGGGAGGCAGGAAAATCTCTGCCAGAGGTCGGAGTTTAGCTCTTCCTGACGGGATTCTGCCAGACGTTCCCAGCAGACCCTCACAGAGCGTTTCCATCTGCCAGGTCAGACTGGCATCTTCCCCCACCATCCCAGTCACGCCCTTCCAGGTCTCACTGTTATTGCCCACGTGAGCATTGAAGTCACCCAGTAGAACGATAGAGTTCCCAGAAAGAGCACTCTCCAGCACTTCTAAGGACCCCAAAAAGACTGGGTACTCTGAGTTGCTGTTCGGTGCATGCGCACAAACAACAGTGAGCCGTCCCCCCACCCAAAGGCGGAGGAAGGCAACTCTCTTGTTCACCAGGGTGAACCCCAATGTGCAGGCGCCCAACCGGGGGGCAATAAGTATGCCCACACCTGCTCGACGCCTCTCACCATGGGCAACTCCAGAGTAGAAGAGAGTCCAGCTCCTCTCGAGAGAGCTTGTACCACACCCCAAACTATGTGTGGAGGCAAGTTCGACTATGTCTAGTCGGAACCTTTCTGCCTCACACACCAGCTCAGGCTCCTTTCCAGCCAGAGAGGTTACATTCCATGTCCCAAGAGCCAGCTTCTCCAGCCGGGGATCGGAACGCCAAGGAACCCATCTTTGGCCGCCGCCCAGCTCGCTTTGCACCCGACCTCTTTGGCCCCTCCTACAGGTGGTGAGCCCATGGGAAGGGGGACCCACGTTTTCTTTTTGGGCTGTGCCCAGCCGGGCCCCATGGGCGAAGGCCTGGCCACCATGGGCGAAGGCCTGGCCACCAGGCGCTCGCCTTCTCTCCAGGGGTCAAATTGATTTATTCTCGAAAATGGGTTTCGTGGACCAAGACTGTACAAACATTTAATTTAAAAAGGAAAAGATACGTTTCTCTTAAGTAGGTGGCACATGAAGATAACTAGTTCACAATATGTGAAAGAGCGCAATATTGCATGGATTTTGTGTTTTTGCAAACTGAAAAACAGTCCGTGGAACAAAGAAATATTGTTCGAAAATTGTACTCAAACTGATTTATTCTTGAACTTCGGTTTTGATGACCAACACTGTACAAACATTGCACTGTTTTTGAGTGTTCCTTTGTCTTGACATTTATAGGTTGAAGAGTACCTCAACTCTAATGAAGAGAATAGATTCATCCACAACACCTTACAACTAGATTATTTACTTAAATCAGAGCAACTTAATTCACAGGAGGCCCACAATTCATCAGTCGAGCTTCTGTTTGTGCTTGGCCTAGGGGAGGCATATTTATCTTTTTTTGATGGGGAAAAAACTGAAAACTCAATTTGGGTCATTTCTGTTGAGCAAAATTCAATAATTCTGTAATCTGTATTCAATATGCAGCAAGGTTGATGACTGTTTAGCACGTCTGCTGTAATTCAGAGATTATGGGTTTGTATTTATTTTACTCTGTCCTAGTATCACTGTGTGGAAATTAATTGATTCTAAATTGTTTACTTTCCAATAATTTGTCTTTTGTATATATTTGTTTGATTTAGTAAATGTTTTTTGGCAGTTTTATGAAGGTTTCTTCTTTAAAATTCTTCAATTCTGACACACTATTATGTCTTTTTTCAAACAATCTATGACAACCAGTCAGAATGTCTACCAAACACAAAACAAGCTATGCAATTTAACGTTACTGTCCATTGTATGAAGTGGCATTTACTTAGGGACATTGGAGTATTATGGTGGTTAACCAAGAGTTCTTCATGGATTTTATGTACATCTCAAATGACTTTTTTTCTGCTCTAAATGCTTACTGGACACTGCTAGTTATTTGTATTTAGAATAAATAAAATCTATGTTAAGAAATAAATATTGTGTTGATAGTAGTTTACGTAAGTATGATGTTCATTTTTAAAACACTTCATAAACAACCTATCAAAGTGCATTTTGTGTTTGGTAAAAAGAAGAGGACCATTAAAGGAGGGATTATGAAGTCTCCAAGAATTGTTTTGGTTTGAGTGCTAATGTACAGATTGATGTGTTCATGTTAAAGAACAGCGAGCATACTAGATCACGTAACATAAAAGCTAAATTTACTGTGACATGATGGAATAAATGATCTAACATATGCTCACTAGCATTTAATTCAAATGGTAGTTGAAATAATCTTTTGGTATTTATACTCGACAATATATTTTGGGAAAATAAGTGAAGGGTTATGGCCTCAAAAATTTAATGTGTAAATGATCGGGATCGTTATGCAACTTGATCTGGCTCAGATCATTTGATTTCAGATCATTTGAATCATTGAATGCATTTAGATAGATCAACATGCATTTACACTCACTCGCATTACTCTCAACATCTGCACTGTGATCTTTGGAGTCTTCTGTTAACATAGCATGCATGTTTTTTGTTGTTGTTTTTTTTACATCAAAGCCTGTGATTATAATGCAGACACTCTTGCAACCCACTCTATCATGCAGCCGTTTAATTGTACCTTTTCTATTAATTCTTAATATAATCAATCATCACAATTCAACTTGCCTCGGAATAGGAATGTGCATTATGTGGATTGTCACATAACCAAACTTGGAAAACAGGTTAGCAGAGTTCCTATGTATGCGACGCTAACAAGCGCAACTACGCGGTGAGGCGATGACATGATGACCTGAAGATGAAAATGCTAGAATTGTACAGTCATATGCAAAGGTTTGGGCACCCCTGATCATTTTCATGATTTTCCTTTATAAATCATTGGTTGTTTGATCAGCAATTTCAGTTAAATATATCATATAGCAGACAAACACAGTGATATTTGAGAAGTGAAATGAAGTTTATAGGATTTACAGAAAGTGTGCAATCATTACTTGAACAAAAGTAGACAGGTGCATAAATTTGGGCACCCCAACAGATAAATCCACCTTTTGCAGAAATAACAGCCTCTAAACGCTTTCTATAGCTTCCAATGAGAGTCTGGATTCTGGTTGAAGGTATTTTGACCATTCGTCTTCACAAAAGGTCTCCATTTACGAATATTTAAGGTGGCCAGTTGCAAGTGGTTCTCTTTGGATGTTTTTTGAAGAGTGACAACACGGGAGCCTCAAAACATCTGACAAATGACCTGAAAACAAAGATTGTTCAACGCAATAGTTTAAGGCACTCAAGGCCCGGGGGCCAGATACGGCCCGCCACATCATTTTATGTGGCCCGCGGACAAATTGTGCATCAAATTCAGTCATTACTAAAATTGCAAATCATATTCACTTTTAAAATGCATCTTTTTTTAAATATTTGAAAAGTTTTTACTAGTCTAATTTGAAAATGAGTTATTTGTCACTTTGTTTCATAGCTTATACTGTATATAATATCATACATTGATTTGGGTTGACAGTCATAATGGCCCTCCGAAGGAAACTATGACTACAATGCGGACCGCGACAAAAATGAGTTTGACACCCCTGGTTTAAGGAAAGGATACAAAAAGCTAGCTCAGAGATTTTAGCTGTCTGTTTGCACTGTGAGGAACATAGTGAGGAAATGGAAGACCACCGGCACAGTTCTAGTTAAGGCCCGCAGTGGCAGGCCAAGAAAAATCTCAGATAAGCAGAAGCGAAGGATGGTGAGAACAGTCAAAGTCAACCCACAGAGCAGCTCCAAAGACCTACAACATGATCTCCATGCAGATGGTGACACTGTGTATCGTTCAACTATTCAGTGCACTTTGTACAAGGAGATGCTGTATGGGAGAATAATGCGGCAGAAATGTTTTCTTTGCACATGCCACAAACAGTCACTTGAGGTATGCTAAAGCACATTTGGACAAGCTAGCTTCATTTTGGAATAAGGTGCTGTGGACTGATTAAACTAAAATTTAATTATTTGGACATAACAAGGGGCGATATGCATGGAGGAAGAAGAACACAGCATTCCATGAAAACACTTGCTACCCACAGTCAAATTTGGTGGTGGTTCCATCATGTTGTGTGGCCAGTGCAGGTACTGGTAATCTTGTTAAAGTTGAAGGTCGCATGGATTCAAGTCAGTATCAGCAGATTCTTGCAAACAATGTTCAAGAATCAGTGACAAAGTTGAAATTGCGCAGGGGCTGGATAACTCAACAAGACAACGACCCCAAACACTGCTCCAATTCTACCAAGGCATTCATCCAGAGGAACAAATACAATGTCCTGGAATGCCCATCTCAGTCCCCAGACCTGAATATTATTGAAAATCTGTGGTGTGATTTAAAGCGGGCTGCCCATGCTCGGAAACTACCAAACCTGACTGAACCGGAGATATTTTGTGAAGAAGAATGGTCAAAAATACCTTCAACCAGAATCCAGACTCTCATTGGAAGCTATAGGAAGCGTTTAGAGGCTGTTATTTCTGCAAAAGGAGGATCTACTAAATATTGATGTCATTTTTTGCTGGGGTGCCCAAATTTATGCACCTGCCTACTTTTGTTTAGGTAATGATTGCACACTTTCTGTAAATCCTATAAACTTCATTTCACTTCTTAAATATCACTGTTTTTGTCTGCTATATAATAAATTTAACTGAAATTGCTGATCCGTACAACCAATGATTTATAAAGTAAAATCTTGAGAATTATCAGGGGTGCCCAAACTTTTGCATATTTCCTTTATGGCTGGTGACTTCAGAAAAAAACGTTTAATACATATGTATGATATGGTCAACAAACAAAACCTTCACATCAGATAATGTAATTTGTGATGTCTCGGTGATAACACGACAAAGAGATTGACGTTTTTGTGTTCCTTGCATGATATCGGAGTGCAAGTGTCATTGATCCAAAGAAAAAGAAATACCTCATCCTAACCAACAAATAACATGTTTTATCTTTCCTGGCAAACTATCAGCTCCATCTTAATCCATCAGGTATAGTTATTCCCACAGGATATATTTCCGATCCTGTGGCTATTAACATATGGAATATTTAAAGTCCTCATTCTGCATTTTGCGTTCTTCAAAGCTAATTAAGACTCAAACTAATAACTGTTCTGTAAAAATGTGTTAGACCATATTTTACCAAAATACCTAAGGAACAATTATAGTGAAACCCCGGAACCGCCTTGGGAACTCCACAGATTCCATTTTCAACGGAAAAAAATATTGGGAAATCTTTGTCCCTGGTCTCTGACAAAGCTTCAGAAACTGACTCAGTTCACGCGGCTATTGTAAACAAAATACAGTTCATTCCACCTGCCACTAGTCAGCGTTGGTTGGCATTGTTGTTAGGCGGGTTGTCAACCATTGTAAGGCTGCACTGTACTGAGAAAAAACATGGGCCCAAGAAAGAAGCAGGAGAAAAGCAGAAGAGGAAAGTGGCGAGAACAACGATAGAGTTGAGAAAGGCGATCATAGACAAGTATGAAAGAGGGGTTTGTGTGATGGACTAGGCAAGTGCTGAGAGTAACCATAAGTTAATTTTTTAGGAATAGAAAGGCAATTAAAAACTGCAATTGTTGCTAAGGGGGTTACCAAACAAGTCCCAACAGGTGGAAAAAAACAACGAAAACACTGACAAAATGCAGCCACCAGATTTTTCTTATGGAAGGTGATCCCCCTTACGTACAAGCAATGTCCACACCTCCTCTCCACCTCGTGATCATTATCATGATGAAAACTTAGAACAAGTGAATTTTGCTCTTGTCATTTACAATATCTTTCAGAAAGTAAGAGTGTGTGTCATGTCTACAGGTTCATATCATCAACAGTATTAACATGGCCACTTCGTAGCTTGCTTTAGTAATAACCTACAGGCAGAAATTAAAAACGTCTAAGCCTGTGGTGAGGACTGTAAGGAAATGGACAGTGGAGTCAAAGCAGGACCTCCAGGCCTGCTTTGATTGCACCGATTGGGGTGTTTTTGAAGCTGCAGCTTCAGACCTGCATGAACTCACCAATACTGTGGCATTATACATCAGCTTTTGTGAGGACTTGTGTGTGTAGACTAAGACCTGCGCGTACAACAACAACAAACCTTGGTTTACACCAAACCTCAGGACGCTGCGCAAAGCCAAGGAGGAGGCCTACAGTAGTGGGGACCGGCAACTGTTCAAGCAGACCAGGAACACACTGAACCAAGAGATCAGGGAAGCCAAGCTGTGTTATGAGGAGAGCCTGGGGAGACACCTCGCTCCCAATCCTGATCCCTCAATAGTATGGAAAGGCCTGCAGAGCATCACGGCCTGAAAGTGTGTGCTGAAACACTGGCACCCACCTTTGCACAGATCTTCGACTGGTCCCTGGAGCTGTGTGAAGTTCCCTCGTGCTTCAAGAGCTCCACCATTGTACCGGTGGCCAAGAAGCCCACCATCACAGGTTTGAATGATTACAGACCTGTCGCCCTGACATCTGTGGTCATAAAATCCTTTGAGATGCAGTTTGCCTACCGGGCAAACAGGTCGGTGGATGATGCGGTCAATGTGGGACTGCACTACATCCTGTAACACCTAGACACCCCAGGGACGTATGCCAGGATCCTGTTTGTGGACCACTTCGGCGTTTAACACCATCGCTCCTCACATCCTCCACCAGAAGCTCATCCAGCTCGCGGTGCCTGCCTCTACCTGTCAGTGGATCACCAGCTTCCTGACCAACAGGAGACAGCGTGTGAGGCTGGGGACCATCACATCAGACACCCGGACCACCAACAGTGGCGCCCCGCAGGGGTGCGTCCTCTCCCCACTGCTCTTCTCTCTCTATACCAATGATTGAGCCTCAGGCGACTCTTCTGTGAAGCTCCTGAAGTATGCGGACGACACCCTCTCATCGGACTGATCCGGGACGGTGACAAGACTGCGTACAGACAGGGGCCAAAACCACCTGGAGCTGAACCTGCTCAAGACCGTGGAGATGACAGTGGACTCCAGGAGAGACCTTTCACCACTTCCACCTCTCACTATCCTCACTAATGCTATTCCTTCCACAGACAACTTCAAATTCCTGGGATCCACTGAATCGGACCGGCCACATAGACTGCCTGGAAGAAGACCCAGCAGAGGCTGTACTTTCTGAGACAGCTCAGGAAGTTTAACTTGCAACAAGAACTGCTGAAGACCTTTTATACTGCCATCATTCAGTCTATCCTCTGCACCTCCATTACTGTCTGGTTTGGATCGGCCACCAAACAAGACAAGCATAGACTGCAATGCACAATCAGGACTGCAGAAAATATAATCGGGACCAACCTCTCATCTATCCAAGACTTGTCCAGGACCAGGAAACATCCAAGTAACATCTCTACAGACCCTTCTCACCCAGGTCACTGTCTGTTCAAACTACTCCCCTCTGGACGGCATTACAGAGTGCTGTACGTCAAAACCAGCAGACACAGACACAGCTTCTTCCCCCACGCTGTCGCTCTGATGAACTCACACCACTCATAAAGTCTCAGTCATTGCTGTGCAATAACATCCTGCTCTCGAGGCTTTATCTTGTACGTGTCCTCTCTGCATCCATTGCAGCCTGGTCATCCTGGAAGAGGGATTCTACCATCTATGGTCTCTTCTCAAGGTTTCTCATTTCCCCTAGTAGAAGTTTTGAGTTTTTCCTTGCCCTCCTGGGAGTTTAAGAGCAAGGGATGTTTGAGAATAATTGTTAATTTTCACACATAGCCTGAATGTTGTTAGTCACCTAAATGTTGAACAAGGCTGAGCTCTACCGGAGTCAAATTCTTTGTTTGGCATGCCCAAACATGGCCAATAAACTTCTTGAATCTCGAATTTACTTTTGACCCGCAGCCCCGCGTAAAGATTTGCTGTTGTGATGCCAGTTCAGCTTGAAGCTGCTTCACTTTATTAGCGTGGTCACTCCCTGTTACAGGTTTATAACATCAACAGTATTAACATGGCCACTTCGTAGCTTGCTTTAGTAATATTTACTTTTGACTCGCAGCCCTGCATGAAGAATCGCTGTTGTGATGCCAGTTCAGCTTGGAGCTGCTTCACTTTATCAGCGCGGTCACTCCCTGTTAGCTTGTGGTATGTGTTAGCATGTTTAGGCTGGTAGTGTCTCTTTAGGTTGAAATCCTTAAACAAGACAACGGTCTCTTTACAAATTAGACAAACACAATTGCCTTGAGTTTCAGTGAAGAAGAATTGTAATTACTATTTCTCTTGAAAGTGACAGCGCCAATGTCAACTTTCCTCGTATTCTTTGCAGTCGCCATGGCAAAAATGAGCGTAGAGGGGTGGTGCTGCCACCCTATGGCAATAGTAGGAATTACAATTTAACGTTTCCTGATTTTTTAAAATTCAGTTTGACAGTGCAGGCGGGCCATAAAACATTATAAAACCAAAGCTGCGGGCCGTATGAAATATACCGGGGGGCGGATTTGGCCCGCGGGCCGGGGTTTGGAAACACTGCCCTAAATTAACAAACAACCTGAACTAGATTTCTTAAAGGAAGAACATTAATATTATTCAGCACGAGAGGCTGTAGGGGAGGGCGGTGGCAGAGACAGCTATAAGCCTCCCTGAAACACTCAATAGATGAACCGATCATCTTAAAAACAACTGTACACTGAGGGAAAAAGCTGAACCGTTTAGCGCATTTAAGCATGATTATAGCGATGTGGCTGAACACGACACCAAATCGAGACCAAACTTGACGAATCAAACTGCCCTAATTACTAGGGGGAGACGGTGAAGCCTCAACAAGAATTAAATTAGGTCAGTGCTTCTGCAGGGCTAGATCAGTGTTTGCTTACAGATTGTAATGGGTATAATTTTTCCAAACAAAAATAATCTAAGATTTAGGATTGCCTGCAGTGTTTAGTTTGCCATGTACTGTTAAGGTGCTAGTATTTTAACTATTTAACAGGTACAGAATTTGATTAGCCACTAGATGGCAATGTTTGAACGGAGGATGTATTTATAGTTTTTTCAGTTTATTCCTCATGAGGACTGACAGGCAACGGCATATATACAGGGTGTCTCAAAAAGATGTACACTTTTTAGCAGTTGATAACTCAAAAGTTTGTTTTTTTTATTTGCAGATTAAAGCCATCGATCCAAATGATGGCACCCAGACTAAGCTTTGAAGAAAGAAAATTCCCAAATATATAGATACACACACACACACACATACATACACACATATATATATATACATATACATATATATACATATATATATATATATATATATATATATATGTATATGTATATGTATTTATGTATGTATGTATGTATGTATACTGGAAGCATGAGGTGATTTCTTAACCCTCCTGAAGTTGCGCAGATTGTCCAACTCCTCCAGGATGACACATCCATGCGTGCTGTTGCAAGAAGATATGATGTGTCTCCCAGTACAATCTCCGCAGCATGGAGGAGATTCCAGGAGACATGCAGTTACTCTAGTAGAGCTGCACAGGGCCGTAGACGGTCCTCATCCCATCAGCAGGACCGATATCCGCTGCTTTGTGCAAGGAGGAACAGGTTGAGCACTGCCCGAGCCCTACAGAATGAACTTCAGCTACTGGTGTGAATGTTTTTGCCCAAACAGTCAGAAGCAGACTTCACGAGGGTGGCCTCAGGGCATGACGTCCTGTAGTGTGCCCTATGCTCACTACTCAGCACCGTGGAGCTCGATTGGCATTTGCCATAGAACACCAGAATTGGCAAGTCCGCCACTGGCGCCCTGTGCTTTTCACAGATGAGAGCAGGTTTACCCTGAGCACTTGTGATAGACGTGAAAGGGTCTGGAGAAGCCAAGGAGAGCGCTATGCTGCCTGCAACATCATTCAGCATGACCGGTTCGGTGGTGGGTCAGTGATGGTCTGGGGATGCATTTCCATGGAGGGACGAACAGACCTCTACAGGCTAGAGAATGGCAGTCTGACTGCCATTAGGTATCGGGATGAAATCCTTGCACCCATGGTCAAACCCTACGCTGGTGCAGTAGGTCCTGGGTTCCTCTTGATCAACGACATTCCCGGCCTCATGTGGCAAGAGTATGCAGACAGTATCTGGAGGATGAAAGAATTGACACAACTGAATTGCCCTCACGATCACCTGATCTAAACCCGATAGAACATCTTTGGGACATAATGTTTCGGTCTGTCAGACACCGCCAGGTTGCTCGTTAGACTTTGCAGGAGCTCACTGATGCCCTAAGAGAGATCTGGGAGGACATCCCACAAGACACCATCCCTCGTCTCATTAGGAGCATGCCGCGACATTGTCAAGCATGCATACAAGCATCTGGGGGCTACACAAAATATTGAAGAGTTTTGAATTGCAGAAATTGAGTTTAGGCAATATGGATGAGCCTGCCACATCATTTTTTCACTTAGATTTTTGGGATGTCTATATACTGAGCCGTCTGGAGATATATATATAAATGTATATATATACATATATATATGTATATATATATATATTTATATATATATATATATATATATTTATAAATATGTGTGTGTGTGTGTGTGTGTGTGTGTGTGTGTGTGTGTGTGTGTGTGTGTGTGTGTGTGTGTGTGTGTGTGTGTGTGTGTGTGTGTGTGTGTGTGTGTGTGTGTGTGTGTGTGTGTGTGTGTGTGTGTGTGTCCGCGCGCGTTCGTACTATATATATTACGCTTTTGACTGTATTAGATAGGGTTTTGGGTTGTATAATAAATCTTAGACACACAACTAGTCTTGGAACATGGCTCCGATTAGTTTAATTTACCTGTAAAACAAAACTCTGGGTAAAAATTAACGTTTCCGGGTTATGTTAAATAGAGAAAGGGAGTTAACAAATTTGCGGAACCAAGCGTAGAAAGTAAGGTTTGGTATCGCGGACCAGGTTGACCGATTATGGAAAGCAATTCGCGGCCGAAGACAGACATTTGCCATGGGTAAGTGTTTTAACTGACAATAGACAACAACCTCCGGAAAGAATTTACGCATAGAATGGGGCTCGCCGTCAGTTGACAAAATATACGGTTTTTCTTGGAGGCACAATTGCCATGTTTGCAAACCTTTTAAAGCTCAATCTTGTCAATGGACTGATCTCTACAGATGCACAACCAAGAAGAGGGAAGATTACCTGGACTGGCCCGAGTACTTCATGGCTGTGGCATTCTTGTCAGCTCAGAGAAGCAAAGACCCGAACTCACAAGTGTGTATTGTGTCCCAATTTTAAACGATTCCAATTTGTCTTTGAAAGGTCTTAAAGTTTAAGCCTTTCCAACAACAAACTGGTTAAGGTTTAAGTTTAAGCCTTAAACTGACATTTCAGGCTTGCGTGTGTGCGCGCGCGTGTTCCAACAAGTTGGTTCCAAAGAAAAATCGTCACAAAGAGTGTAAGTTTTTATACAGTTATACAAATTCGTAAAATGGCATGATTGCACCAACCTTTTAACTATAAAACTGTATTGATGGATTAAGCCGTACAGATAATGGATGGATGAAATCGTGAAAGTCACAAATATATTTTTGTATCCGAAAAACACGTAAAAATCACGAATGTATTTGTGAATCTGAAAACGTGAAAATCACGAATATATCTATGGATCTGAAAAACCAAATTGTGGATGTATTCGCGCAAATAATTTTTACCCAAATCTCACCTCATAAAACATGTTAAAATTTAAACTCAGTTGTCTTGTGTGCATTCATTTGTTCTTGTCATATTAGCATAGCTTGCCTTTGTAATGTGGGCAATGGTGAAGAAAAATGAATAAGGACCAGTCGTGGGGAACAGTGAAGAAAAATGAAAAAGGACCAGGCGAGCATGAACGTCGTTGTGTGGTCTTTTTTTATTATTATTTTTTTTAAATAATTCCTTACGTCATCTGGAGCAGGTTTTTATGGGGAAAAAAAGAGGCACCAGACCCTTGAATATTGGAAATTGGTGTAGTGTTCAATTTCTCGAATGATCCATAGGATAATCGGCTCCATAAAGGTTAATGACAACCCTAGTTATTTTTGTAATTACAGGTGGGGGCATGTATAGTGAACCAGGAGAATAAGATTGTTGGCATTGGCTACAATGGAATGCCTAATGGCTGTGATGATGATCAGCTGCCTTGGGCTCGGTCAGCGGCTGATCGTCTGGACACTAAATATCCCTATGGTGAGAATGTCTTACTTGAACAAAAATGGACTAGTCATAACAGCATCAATCATTACATGACTTTATTCCAAGTGCTCACTCTTGAGTGTACATTCTGTACTATAGTCCCTTGCATGGCTTATGTCACAATGATGTCAGGGTGCTAGCTGTAGCAGGGATCACATGGCGTTTGCTATGTTGCCAATGACGTCAGGTGAAGAGCTGATTTATTTGATAAAACTCTCCTTGCTGAAATGGTCTCAAAAGCTGTCACATTGAAATGAAAATGTCCGTTTGCGAATCACTTAATCCCACAGTTCTAAATGGAGCCAGTGATGCATATGATTGACGATTGTATCATTACAATATGGCTTTCAATCCAATATTATAATTTATAGTATATTCCACATTGCAGTGAGGCTGGCAATGTACAGGCATTGCTACTAATGTAATATTGATAAGCACACTGCACCAACAACGTCCTAGCACTCGAGCCGCGGCAAACGGCAAAGTTTTGTTTTCCGTATCCGTGCCCACAAAAAAAGAAGCAAGATGACAGCAAAACAAGCTTTTAATAGGGACTCAACTTGTCAAACAAAATCAGAGTGGTTCGACAAATTTCCAGGGATATGACATGGCATGGAGAAAGGAATGGTTTTGTAAAGCGTTTTTGAAAAAGAAACCATGGGGTTTTGAGTTAATTTTATATTATATTATACACTGGAGCCTCGGTTTTTGAATGTCCCGGTTCTCGAACAAATCGGTATTCGAACAAAAAATTCGAGATTTATTTTGCTTTGTCGAACCTCGCGAGATGAGCCGAGAAACCCGCATGCCAACTGACTCCGTTCGTTATTACATTCTCATTACTCTGAGGATTGTAACTCTAATGCCTCCAAAGGAAGCAAGTGGGAGCAGTAAAGCCATCCTAAAACACAAAGACGCTCCTAAAGCAATGCTACAGTGAGCGCCCGGCGCGTTGCGGTTGCGTGATCGGACCAAATAAAGCTCCGTGCGCACTGAGGTCCTCTTAAATTTTGGAAAGTACATCAGGACTTTAAAAATATTTTCTAAATTTTAGCGACCACGGTGCAGTTGCGTGGTCATGCGGCGCGCTACGGTCGCGCGTTTGTCGGTGCGCTGCAGTTGCACTATCGGACAAAATCAAGCTCCCTGCGCACTGAGGTCCACTTAAATTTTGGAAAGTACATCAGGACTTTAAAAATATTTTCTAAATTTCAGCGACGGCTCTGTCACAATATTGCAACCAGCGCTGTGCAATTGCGCGGACGGCGACGCGCTACGATTGCGCGTTCGGCGGTGCGCTACAGTTGCGCGATCGGACAAAAATGCGCAAATGAAAAAAATGCTTAAAAGCGGTTGTTTTTTTGCTTGGAATGGATTAATTTTTTTTCCATTATTTCTAATAGAAAACATGATTCACAATTCGAACAATTCACTTCTCGAACAGCCTTCTGGAACGGATTGTGGTCGAAAACCGAGGCTCCACTGTATTATATGACTAAACACAAACAGCATGAGCGAACATTAAGCTGGGTCTCCCTCCATAACATGGCTCATAGTGGTTTAACAGGTTCACCACCCAAAAAAGGCTTAATAGCTAATATCTAGTAGTGTATTGTTCATTTAAATGATTGTCATTTTATGCTGCTCTGACAAATACGGAAGAGGATTAGGGCCAGTGAAGAAAAAAAAAATGAGGGGTGACAGGATTCTGACTTTTTTTTTCTCAGAATTCTGACTTTAAAGTCAGAATTCCCAATTTCTGACTTTAAACTCAGAATTCTGACTTTATTCTCAGAATTCTGACTTTACAGTCGGAATTCTGACTTTATTCTCAGAATTCTGAGTTTAAAGTCAGAATTCTGACTTTATTCTCAGAATTCTGACTTTAAAGTCGGAATTCTGACTTTATCTGAGAAGAAAAGTCAGAATCCTGTCACCCCTTGTTTTTTTTTCTTCACTGGCCCTAATCCTCTTCCGTAGACAAATGTTTGAAACCTTATCTGTCTGATTTTTTTTTTTCATTGTTTTAAAAAATATATCTCTTTTATATTTAAAATTACATCATAGTCACATACAGCACCAATTCAACACTGACGACAAACTCAAAAGTGCTTCTTGTTAATCAGCCAGACTCAGAACATACACAGGTGCATTATATTAATCACCTGGTTGTGTCCCACAGTGTGCCATGCAGAGCTAAATGCCATCATGAACAAGAACACCGCTGAAGTGAAGGGCTGTACCATCTATGTTGCACTTTTCCCCTGTAATGAATGTGCTAAACTCATCATCCAAGCAGGTTGGTATTGGTGTAATTTCTATTGGCTGATTGATGATGATTTTCTTTTGTTAATGATGGATTTAAGTTGTAATGCTAAGAAAAATGCTGATTTATTTGGGGGGAAGGGGCGGTGGCGGGGGTTAAGTCGAGTCAAGTTTATTTGCATAGCCCTAAATCACAAGCAGTCTCAAAGAGCTTCAAGTAATGGTTAGTGGCTTTATGAAACTGTACTGAGAACTAATTTTACTCCTCTAGTTAAATAGTGTAACAACAGTATTAAAAATGGTCTTTGCATGTCTAATAACATAGTTGTACAGTACCTTGAGATACGAGTTTAATTTGTCCCATGACCATCATTCAAATGGCATTCCCTATTGAAATGACTAGAAATGCAATTTATTTGTCCCAGCCATGTAAAAAAAATATATATATATATTTTTGTTATGTTATTACTAAAAGGTTCGGGACTATTTACTTTTATTTATTTTCTTATTTGTTTAAATAAACAAGAATGTTTCTGAAAGTCAATATGACTTAAACATTTTTACAAGTATTTGAAAATACAAAAATGTGTTTAAAAAAAACAAAGTGTATACAACTACAATAATGGATATTAAAAGTTTTGTGCGGAGATTGTAACAAAATACTTCCTCTTTATTTATTTTCTAAATAAGAATGTTTCTGAAAATCTGTTTGACTTAAAGTGTTTACAAAAATACCAAAAAAGCATTTGAAAGTATAATACAGTGTTCAAAAATACAATAGTGTTTCATAAAAGTCTTTCGTGGATATTGTAACAATATATTTTCTCTACATTTTTCACGTGTTGCGAGTGGTCTTGGAACCAATTATCTGCAATAAACGAGGGATTATTGTAGACCCAAGACGAGGTTCGTTCCTGTCTGGACAGAGGAAGTCACACGTCTTTCGTCTTTTTACTTGCACGTAGCTTTTGATGACTTAAAGGACAGAAAGAGGTCTCCACATATGTCTGGGTAGTCAAGCAATGAGAGTAATAATAACAAGACCAGACTTGCTCTGGAGAGTCAATGCCAGTAATTAATCATAAATATTACAACCTAAAGATCAATTAATAGAGCCCTCACTGTTAGAAAAACGAAAAAACTGTCAAAGTCCAAAGTCAGACATGTTGATTGCATTCTTCTACGAGGGAGGGGCATCCTCTTATGCAAGGCTACCAAACAGCATGTTTATGGATCCTGCAGTGTTAGAGTGGTGCTCACTCTAACTTATTTACAAGAACCACACGGGAGACAGGATGCCTTTTGAACACTTGCAAATGGAGAGGTCGTTTGTCACTGCATACAGTGATGTTCGAATGAAGTCTGACTTTGGATTCTTGCAAGAGAGTATTTATTGAGCGAAAGCAGGGTGGTGGTGCGAGTGGACAGGATGGGGGTGCACCCCTGGCCTCTGGTCAAATTTTAGCAGGGGGTATTTTACGATGTTGTGTAAACAGAACAATTTAGATTGCTTCCTCTGCAGCTGATCAATCAGTTTAAAGGAGCTTAGCACTTTGTTCTACTACTTTGTTAAGACAGGACAAGTTTGGTTAATTATTACAGGTTACATACATTCCAACATAAGCATAGGATCAAACTAATCTATCAACCCTAACATGCAGTGTTGGCTTGATTCAGTGCACAAGATGAGGTAAGAGTTGGGGGAGGACCTTTTGTCACCTCCACATTATGACAATTCGCTAAGCATCTGGTTGTTCCTGGCTGTGAACAACATTGTCATGTTGGCGCAACCTCTCACCCAAGCTGGCTCATCGTGAACCCCCCCCCCCCCATAACATCAAAAGCAGAGAATTACTTCAAAGAGAAAAAAAAAACATGAAATATCCTAAAATCCTTGAAATATGTCTTGTGACATCAGTCCTGGAATCTTTCTGACAATCATTGTACAGTATACTAATATATCAATGTATACTAAGAAGGCATGCAAATAAATTATTTGTAATTTATTTATTGTTGTGTATCGTTGCTTTGTCGCACTGACCTTCTGTCCAGGCATTAAGGCAGTGGTCTATCTTTCTGACAAATACCATGACACACCTGAGATGATTGCCTCAAGACGACTACTCAATATGGCATGTGTACAGTTCCAGTGAGTAACCATTTCTTGTGTGTGACTTCATATAGAGTTTTGGTGGTCCCAACTTGTTAAACATTTTACCCATAACATCATCCCACGGTTGAGAGATGATCTTTGTAGTAGTAAACTAATGCACGTAGAGACATAGAGGTGCTTTAACTGCCGCCGCTGGCTACAAAAACTGGGAGGCACGTTCATATGTACAAAAAAGGCGTTCATAGCTATACCCCGTACAGTACAGGGAGTGCGTTGTGAGTATTTGAAAGTACAATTTTTGCCCATTTTTGCATATTTTGAACTCTAACATATTTTATCAAATTTTGGGTGTTTCATCTAGTTAACATGTTAAGGCTGAAAAGTCATTGAAAACATTATTTCGTTGCACGCTGTTGCCATGACAATGCTCTTTACAAAGAAAAATCATGGTGTTTTTGAGGGTCTGGACCTCGGCGAAAACTCGTGAAACTTGGCACACACATCGCACCTGGCATAACAATCAATATTTCAGCAATTTCTTGTGCGGGTTTCAGAAATTGGCTCTACAGTGCCCTCTACAAATGGTTAATGAGGCATTCCTGGTTCTACGTAGAAAATTGTGTGACTTATGTAACAGTTCAAGACCTACATAAAAGACTTGCCTTATGCTAACAGGAAGACTGCCATTTTTGACTTTTTTTAATTGGGCAGCATTTTTGGTCTTTTATAGAAGTCATATTTTAAGATTTTGTTTCTTTAAAAAAAAACAGTGCTACAGTTAGGCTAGTAATTCTAGACATTTGATTTTTTTTGTGTAAATCTGTATATTTACATCCTCCTGTCTTGTTAGGCAATTCAAGCCGAAGAGGACCAAGATTACCATTGATTTTAATTCCATAAACCTCCTAACAGCGCTGGACAACTCAACAAAGTGACCATCCAGATTTCTGATCAAGGCCAGCCAAAAAGCCAGAATATGGAAAAAAGTGTTGCATTTGTTATGTATATACCTTTTGAGCCCTGTATCGTAGTGGGTTTTTTTTGGACAAGATACAGATGACTTGCTTTTGCAATCTGGGTAACAAGAAGAGTTTTATAGGTATTGTTTTCACATTTTTAATTGAAAATTAAATTGAGTTCCACCTACAAGTCTACATGTTTTAAGTTTAAAAATGTATTCATCTTTTTCTTTTAATCCAAAGACATTCCTCAACTATGGCAAAGGAGAAATATTGTTAAGTTCCTGGCCATTTCACTTACAGTGGGGCAAAAAAGTATTTAGTCAGCCACCAATTGTGCAAGTTCTTCCACTTGAAGGATGAGAGATGCCTGTAATTTTCATTCTAGGTACGCTTCAACTATGAGAGACAAAATGCAGAAAAAAAATCCAGAAAATCACATTGTCTGATTTTTAAACGATTTATTTGCAAATTACAGTGGAAAATAAGTATTTGGTCAATAATGGGGCTCCACGCAAGATCTCACTCCGTGGGGTCAAAATGATCACAAGAATGATGAACAAAAATCCCAGAACCACACTGGGGACCTAATGAATGACCTGCAGAGAGCTGGCACCAAAGTAGCAAAGACTACCATCAGTAACACACTATGTTGTCAGGGACTCAAATCCTGCAGTGCTAAATGTGTCCCCCTGGCTAAGCCAGCATGTCCAGGCCCGTCTGAAGTTTAACATTCCTTATGACATTCTTCCAATCCTCTTCTGGATCATCCAAATGCTCTCTAGCAAACTTCAGGAACCCCAAATCGAGGCCATTATTAACCAAATACCGTAATTTTCGGACTATAAATTGCTCCGGAGTGTAAGTCGCACCAGTCATAAAATGCACAATAAAAAAAAAACAAAAAACATATGTCGCACCGGAGAATAAGTCGCACTTTTGGGGCAAATTTATTTGTCAAAATCCAACACAAAAAACAGACATGAAGCAGCAACAACAGGCTAAACGATACGGTATGCTAACGTGACATATACACAAACGAGGAGCTGAGGACAGGCCTGACGTAACATTCAGAGTTATTCAAGTAAGTATTACATAAATAACACGTTTAAAACCATCTGTGTCACTCCAATTCATTCAATCCATCAATCTTGCTTTATGTAAACAATGCCGCGTATGTGCCGCATATTCTCGAGTCGGACCCATTGTAAGTTGCATTTCTAATTATTCCACAGACCCATATAACGATATATAAAGTATATTTCAAATAACTATCATATTAAAATGATATTATCAAATCATCTGTGTCACTCCAAATCATTAAATCCATCGATCAAATTCCTCGTTCTGTATGTAAACAACGCCGCGCGTGCGCTGCAGAGATCTGGTATATAATTATATTGTAGCGTTAACAAAAGTACCAGGAAAGACGTGGGTTTGGTAAACGGCTCTTTATTTAACAAAACAAGAGTTCAACGAGCCAACAACTACTGAACTTCCAGCCACGGAGATGGAAGAGAGCTCCATAAATAGGACCGGGCGTGCGTAAAAGCCATGTCCGAGCCCCATCCACCGTCCCCGGACAGCCACCCCGCCGAGCGCCGGCCCCCGACTTCCATCCACGAAGATGAAAGAGAGCTCCCGTCGAGAAGGACCGGGCATGCGTAAAAGCCATAATAGTTTTTAAAACCTGTGTCACTCTAAATCATTAAATCCTTCAAACTCTTCATCCTCCGTGTCACTTACAAACAAAGCCGCTACTGATGCCGGTAGTACGTGGGGCCCTTCGTCATCCCGTGATCGAATCCTTTGTTCTTTATGTAAACAACCGCTGCGCGGCACGGGTGACGTCACTTGCAGTTCAAATGACAGTAATCCCTTGCTACATCGCGGTTCGTTTATCGCGGTTTTACTACATCGCAGATTTTTGAATTTTGAAAATTTGTGAAAAAAATCAGTCGCTCCTGAGTATAAGTCGCCCCCCACCCAAACTATGACAAAAAAAACGCGACTTATAGTCCGAAAATTACGGTACTTATTTTCCACCATATTTTGCAAATATATTCTTTAAAAATCAGACAGTGTGATTAACTGGATTTCTTGTTTCATAGTTGAAGTGTACCTATGATGAAAATTACAGCCATCTTTCACCTTGTATGATGATGATGATAGAACTTTATTCATCCCACAGCGGGGAAATTTACTTGTCACAGCAACGCATACGAGTGCAAGAATACAAGTGCCAAAATTCAAAAAAAGATAAATAACAGATAAGGACAAAGACAAGTGCCGCTAGTAGAGACAAAACACAATTATATCAGGTGCCACGCATGTTGTAGAGCAGCAGGGGGAATGAAGGACCTGCGGAATCGTTCGTCTGCTGTTAAAGGAGCTGCTCAGGGAACGCACAATGTCATGGAGGGGGTGAGAGGTGTTGTTCCATGATGGATTTCAGCTTAATTAACGTCCTCGTCTCACCCACAACCTCAATGGAGTCCAGGGGACAGCCCAGGACAGAGCTCGCTCTCCCGAACATCTTATTCAATCTCCTCCTGTCCCGGTCCGTACTGCCCCCACCCCAGCAGACCACAGCGTAGAGGATGGCTGAGGCCACCACAGAGTCATAGAAGGTTCTGATGAGAGCCCTGCACACACCGAAGGACCTCAGTCTCCTCAGCAGGTGGAGGCGACTGGCCCTTCTTGTACAGGGCGTGGGTGTGATCAGTCCAGTCCAGTTTGTTGTTAAGGCGAACACCCAGGAATTTGTAGTTCTCCACTACCTCAATGTCCAATCCCTGGATGTTCACCGGAGTGAAGTGGGGTGCTGTCCACCCGAAGCTCACAATCATCTCCTTCGTCTTGCTGGTGTTCAGCTGGTGTCAGTGGGAGAACTTGCACAATTGGTGACTGACAAAATATTTTTTTGCCCCACCATATTATGGAAGCTGACCTCAAAGTTTCATAGTTTAAAACCGGGATCTTGCGCCAATTGTTCCATTTTGATCTCTCAGACTGTCCTATCAACATTGTGATCATATTTTTCCATGGTACCAAAGGATGTGTCCAAGTTGGTGTTTTTCATGACTACAGGACTCACAGGCATTTGTTTTGAATGAGTGAATCACTGGCATTCTGATTTCACAGCAATAATGGCCCATTCCCCACTTGCTTTCGTACTGTTACAGTTTTAGAACTTGAAGAAATAGGGTCGAAAAACCAAAAGTCACGCCTAGCTACAAAAACAGATATGCTCAAACATCATTGAATAAAGTACATAAACATACAAGTATAAAGTCAAAGTTAAAAAGTCCCAATAATCATCGTCACACACACATCTGGGTGTGGTGAAATTTGTCCTCTGCATTTAACCCATCCCCATGTGATTTTGATCCATCCCCTGGGGGAGAGGGGAGCAGTGAGCAGCAGCGGTGCCGCGCTCGGGAATAATTTAGTGATCTAACCCCCCAATTCCAACCCTTAATGCTGAGTGCCAAGCAGGGAGGCAATTTTTATAGTCTTTGATATGACCCGGTCAGGGTTTGAACCCACAACCTTCCAGTGTCAGGGCTAACACTCTACTACGAGGCCACTGAGCTGGTATATTCACATATTAAATCAATAAAAGATATATGTTAAGCATATAATTATACACAATAAAGCAGACATAACTGGACAATTTTGATATGTGGTAATGACAAAGGTTTTTATAACTTTATGATCTGATATGTATTTCTGCACACTTTGAAATGTTTTTTTTTTGGTTAATTGCCTGAATACCTTACCGACCCTTAATGAACTGTTTAATGCATGCCTGATGTTTTTCTAAATCACGGACACTGCCAATGGTGTCTTAAGAATGTTCAGTACTCAATTATATCTTATGTTTTGATGAATGCTTGATGTGACGTCTTATGTCGCCTAATGGTAGACGCCAGTTTTGGATTATTACAGAATGTTCTGGACAGAGGAAAATGTATTGCCTAACAATGAAAAGATATGGGTGGAAAAAGAAGAGGAGCCAATTAAAGCCAAGCACTGTGGAAATGATTTTTTTTTTTTTGGATAAAAATTGTTGAACCATGCCAATTACTACAAGGTAGGATTGTCACAAGAACCGATACTTCCAGTACCAACACGCAAAAAATACGTCGATACCTCCTTTTTTGAGGTACCGTCAGAACCGAATGTTTAACTTTACAGCTGGGAGCTTTTGTCGATTTTTGCCGGAACTGGAGGGGGCAGTATACGCATGAGAGCAGCACGGAGGAGCACGGAGCGGCGCTGAAGAAGAAAATGTTTGGTCTTTCATAATAATGTCTTCACCAAGTCGGAGTCCAACACGCCGGCTTATTGAAAAGCCAAGTCGATCAAAGAGTCACGTGTGGAAATATTTTGCAGTCGAGGCGGATGCAACAGGAGCAATTATAGATTCGAACAAGCCAACGTGCAAAAAATGCTCGAGAGGTTTCCACACCAAATGGCTAACGCATAGACAAAGTGCGCAGACAAAGGCTTAACTAAGCAAAATTACGTTTGGGCACATGTTGAGGGTGTGTGTAAACCTTCTTGGCTATATATCAGTTTTGCTTGTTTTTTTATAGATGTGTGACTTGAAGGCTCCATGCCACTGTTGCTCTTTTAATGTGTAAAGTTTACTATACGGTTTAAGCAGTTTTAAATAGATGAGTGATTTTAAAAGTAAGTGGATTCTGTTGTTTTGTTGTTTTTTACCGTGTGTTGGAATATTTTTCTAATTTAACATGAACTCGAGTTACTAATCTGACTCCAATTTGTGACTTTACCCAACTGCCACTCATCCAACAATATGCGCGCTCGTTCTGCAATAGAAAGGTATCAGGAAGCCGGCATTTTCACACACGAGTGGATTTATTCCTAACACACAAATCTAATACATCACCTGGGTCTCGGGTCCCTCTCAATACACCTCTGTACGCCTCTGTTGCCAACCAGCAGACGTACTCTACATCCGAGTTGCCCAGCCATTAGTTATACTACACAATATGCAAATGGCACATCAACAAAGGCATTCTGTCATTATTCTATTGGCTATGTGTAAACTGCAGTTAACTTTAGCTTGCTCTCATTGGTCTTTCTTCTCCTGCCGAATAACTTGCTCGCTCCTCCTGGTTGTAGTTTTCCATATAGGGTCACCAGTTGTTCTCTATCAGCTGGCCTTGTGGGTCTTGTCATCCATGCTGCTCCTGGGTTATCTTTTTGTTCTGGAACGCAGACGTCCTCGCACCAACCACATATTTTGTTTTGTTCCCACTGTCACACACTCAGCAGTTTCATACTCTCATGCACAAGATGTCTAATGAACTATTTCAAGATCAAATTCTTATGTTCCTTCATTCCCTCTCATGACCTCAGACCACTGAGGTCATCACTCGAATACCTTGTTTTCTTGTTAAACACAAGCTAAAAATCACTCGCCGTAAGCTAAAAATCAGCAAACAATTTAATTCTAGTAGACAATCAGGAGAACATTTCATACCCTCCTCATGGCCTCAGGTCCCTGAGGCCACCTTCACATACTCACATCCCGGAGGACCACAGCTGTCTCCGCCTCCTGGGGGTCCTTCTGAGGGATCATCATGTACTGGCCACCCGGAGGGAGTGGCCCCAACGTGCGTTCAATTGTCTTAACAGTTAATGATCTGATACATGGAATACAGCAACATCCGCATAACACCATAATAGCAGCAAACACAGCGATAGAAATCAGTACTGATGCAATCAAGCTTTTATATTTGCCAAAGACGTTTAACCAGTCAGAGTACCAACTGGTGTTCACACCTGAGTGCTCCTTCATTTTGTTACTTAGCGTGCGCAGACCCTCCAATGCCTTAGTGAGCCGACCGTCAGGAGACGTATTGTTGGGAATCAGAGTACAGCACTGATGCCCAAAAATACCACAGACTCCTCCTCTTTCCGCTAACACCATATCTAAACCTATTCTATTTTGGAATGCCATAAGAGACGTGGCTGCTAATTGCTCATGCACTGCCTGGAGTGCCGAGGTGGTGAAGTTCGCCAATCGTTGGACATTGTAGTGGACATAATTAATCCGGTCCACATTTTTGTTTACTGTAATGAGCAGGAAAATACTCTCCCATCCTGCCGCCACTTGATTCACCAATTTGTATTCATCAGGGACCCCTCTCGGAACTCCAATTGCATCTATGTACGTGGGGTCTCCTGCTTTCAACCATTCTTGCATGTCCTTTTTCTTCCTCAAAAGGAAGGGGATTCTTCCCCACCGTCCAACGCCTTCCCAATTTATTCTGGACACGTCTAATGCTGTCACACTAATTGGCATGATCAGCGTTACTAGGGCGCACTTACCTGAGGCATTGGAGGGAAGCCTATCGTACAACACTTTTGCTCCACACCACAGCCAAACATCAGCACGAGCGAGAGGGATTCCTGCTGGCAAAGACACATTTTCATTACACCATGACTCCTGGATATTTCCAATCCCAGGGCCAGTCCCATTTAACTTTAGGCAGGTGAAATTTTGTTGTGCAACATTGCCGTAAAAAATTTGCTTTTTCTTTCCTGTGGGCGTACCAAGGGCCAGTCCTGGTACCGTGGTTGATAATTGTCCAATTTATCTAACAAATCAAGCCATTGTTGAGTCCAGTTGAAAATTGTCACCCAAGCTTTCACCTGTGTCGGTTGTTTACACTTCAGATTTAGCAGTAGTTGTTGTGTCTGTGTCAGCGTCTTACCACCATCTTGCTCTGCTTCATACCATACCGTTCCATTACAGGAATGATACACCATCACTCGTTCTTCTTTCGCTCCATCACTTCTGAAAATAGTCAATAAAGTTAAACATTTGCATCGTCGTCGTCGTTGTTCAGACACTTTCGAGTCCGACTTGGATCCAATTCCCGCCATTGTCACATTCCCTCTCTTGACCTGCCTGTCCAGGCGGTCAACCTTTAAGCCCACCATTGGCAGACACTGTGCCCCTGTGTCCTCCATACCTTTGGCTGCTTCCTTCGGCCATCAATATTGAGGACGGCGGACCGGACTGGAGCAATCAACTTCCAATTGGATCGGCTGAACCGTATGACAAAAACCAACATCAAATGGACCCTGTGACCACAAGGTCTGTGGCATTTGATCCAGCATCGCCTGTGCAGACTCATGGTCCGTCTGTTCCCGCCCATGATGGCGGTCCAGGAAGACCAATTCAAGGTCTGACTCATCTACCATTTTTGCCATTGTCCTGTAACTTTTGGTTGCGGCCGAATGCCACACATCTGGAATCTTAGTCATCATCCAGTCATGTTGTTGTGTTAATCGTTTCACCATGGGCCCCAATTGGCGGGGCTCATGGCCTGGCGACACAGCCAGTGACACGTGCGGTAAACCTTCCTCACTCATTCGATACCATTGCTCTTGCTCCGGCGACAACTGTACATATGCTGCCACCCCCTCGGGGCCCACAAAGATGCATGGTGATTGTAATGTCCAATCATCTCCCTCAATTTCTTCAAACGCATCTCTATATATCTCATCTGATTCTCTATCATAATATAGAGTGCAATGCAATGGATCCACTGGGGGGTGGTACGGTGCCAATGCCTGGATCCACGGTTTCCACAAGAGGTACGTGGAGTAGACACCTCCCCCAAACGGAGTCTCAGGTTTCAATCTCGCCCAGTAGATTCGTGCCGTTTCTGGTACTGTGGGGAGTGGTGCCATCAACCACTGACCCTGAGGTGTCACAGGCTGGGAGCATTCCAGAACCTGTCCGTCAGGAAATGTCACTGTAAGTCCCTTCTCGCCGCACAGAATCTGGGCTCTCAATGCTGACAACATGTCTCTGCCCATCAAGTTGATGGGTGTGTCCATTGCATGAACATATGAATGATATAGTTTCTGTCCGGTGTTTGTGATTTCCGTTTTCAATGGTCGAGTAAAGGGCAGAGTCTGAGGACGTCCCGAGAAGCCGACCAACGTTGTAACTCGTTTCGACAACGCTGTACTTGGCAGTGGCATGTTGATCGATGAATGTGTTGCTCCAGTGTCCACCAACATCTGGACCGGAGTGTCTGCCACTGTCAACCGAAGCATTGGCTCTGCCTGACCAGTGCTTCCCGAGCTTCCCAGGCCCCCCTATTCGTCCGGGCCGTACCACGGGTCGGCTTGGTAATACTGCCCTTGTGGATTCGGCTGTGGCCACGGGCGGGGCTGCTGTGGTCCACTTTGGTGTGGTGGCCCTGCTTGCTGGTTCTGCTGCTCCGCCCCTGGTGGTGGTGGGTTGCCATTACAATCTCGTGCCCAGTGATCAGGGGACCCACAGTTGAAGCAAGTCCCTAGAGCGAACCAATTCCGCCCTCGTCCCAGGGGGGCGCCACGACCACGCCCTCTGTATCCACCACGGAACCCTTGGCCTCGGCCCCGTCCAGCCCCCACTGGAGTCTGATACATCTGTTTTTGTTTAACCTTTTCTTGTTTTGCCTCACCATGCAACTTTGCCAACTGTAATTTAACCAAACTAGTCGCCAGAGCGTCAGTTTCCTTTTGATCTTTATTTGCTTTTTCCATGTAGATGCGGCAATGGTGTATCAAATGCCTCTTGAATCTCGGTTCCGGACAGACCAAAATGTCCGGATCAATTCTCATAATCACTTACACCTCATTTGGGAGGCCGTTCAGCATCGCCGTCCTGAACATCATCTCAGCTTCAGGGTAGCTGCCTGGGTGTTTACCTGTGGTCTCAATCCACATTCATTTTAAAGATATTAATTTCATTCGTTAACATCTACATCGGTTGTTGACAAAGTACACAAATAAACAACATACTTTCTCCATGGCCAGATGCAACACAGCAGATCACACTGCAAAGGCCAAATTGATCTTTTTTTTAAATCAACACAATGCAGCATAATTTTTGGGAGTGTTCTATATAAATTGCCAACTCATCTCTCCCCTATTCATTATGACTCTTAGTTCCCACAAATACCATATTGTTAAAGTTAACAAAACGGCAACCAAGATGGCCACCTAACATGCAATAACGTCATTGTTTCTTTTCATAACGTTTTTGCCACTGTTAAGGCATTCAGTGTTAATTTTGAAACAATTCAATCCATTTTGAAAATCTATCGATTATGATCAGGCATTATAACCCTATGGATTCTCTTTAGCACATGTCAAACAAGCTCTACAAAATGTATGTTTATATAACTTAGAGAACCCATATAAGGTGTTGTATTACTACATACGATTACATTATCATTTAATATGACACATCTTTCAAAATTGCTTTTGTTTTGCGGTGCAAATCAGATAGACTACAGTCTAATAAATTCTTTTTATTTACCTATTTTAGCCAATTTCATCCTTTTAACACATAACACTGACAGCACACAGACAACACAAAAAACAGCAGAGACACAGCTCACAAACAATACCAACAAATAACGCTGCGCAAAGGTCATAGAGGATGACGTTTTGGTTATACTCTTTTCTCATCAGTGAGTTTTATCCTTCATGCAAATGTCACCACTTCCTTAAGCATCACTCTTCTTCAAACATTCTCTGAAAAACTCACACTTTCTCTGCCTCACCCGCAGCCATAACACACCCCGTGCGAGGGGGACGCGGCATCAATGTTGATTGCTCACAGGCTGGCCATTTCCTGCAACAATCATGATGCCGGCCCACCACACACACGAGCATAGCACAGACCCACGACTACGCGCAAGCGCAGGCACGCTCCTCAATCTCACCCTCTCAAAGGGCAGGCCTACTTTACTGTTCCCCCTTCATCATGTTCACATTCAACATCTTTCACTGTCTTCTACACAACATTTTGTTGTCTCTTATTCTCATCCTATCAGGCCACCTTTCTAGTCACTTTCTGTCACACACTTTATAGTCTCTACTGCCACACACCTTATTTTCTCTACTGCCACACCTCAATCATCTTAGTTTCTCCAACCAACTTAAACATACTCATCGTCTACTTCTCAACTTCCCTATTATCGCTCAACAGGCTCCTGAACATTCTCCATGACTAATTTCTTCCATAGGACACACATCTCACTCACACACACGTATACACACACACACACACACACACACACACACACACACACACACACACACACACACCCACACACACACACACACACACACACACACACACACACACTCATTCATGAGGATCCTCTGCGCACACACGCACGCACACACACGCTACACACACGTTTGGCGCACAACATAAAAGACCACAAAGAGCACACTAAGAACACCTTTTTGCTCATCTTACTTGTCTGATTTATTCTCTATTTTACTTTTAGACGCTATTTGTAATTCTTTTCCTTTTATTTTGCAAATTTTAACTTCAGTGTTTCTCTCTTACTTTTCCTTTAACGCGAATATCTCCTGTACATTTAAGATAATTTCCGTTTCTTTTTTTTCCTCAGCCAGGTTCCCACTTTTGAGGTTTGATCCGTTTATCTAGATTTTTATTTCGATCAGGATCCTGCCTTTCACTTATTTTCCAATCTTTACATTTTAAACTATCTCGGATATTAATTTTGCTCTTTCTCCATGAAACAATTCATCCTTCTTTAATTTCAGAAACAACTTCTGACACCGTTCTTTTTCCTTCTTAATTTTCTTACTTTTTATTCCATTAATTTGAAGGGACCCTTAATTTGAAGGGAACCCTTAATTTGAAGGGACCCTTAATTTGAAGGGACCCGAGACCATTATCCCACTTCCTCTTATCCGCCATCTTTAAATCCACTCGTGTGTCTCCCAACCACTTTTTACGCAGAACAATTTTAGATTCCACACTCTCACTCCCACTCACACTGCTTTCACACTGATACGTAAATCCCAGATTTTAAACCGTATCGTAACCACGAATAGTTCCAAACTATTCTAGTAGGTAAATCCCAGATTTTATACCCTACTAAGTCCACACTTGTACTGATACGTAAATCCCAGATTTTAAACCGTATAGTAACCGCAAATAGTTCCAAACTATTCTAGTAGGTAAATCCCAGATTTTATACCCTACTACACACTTTCACTGTTCCGCTCATCCTTCCTCTTATAATTTAGCGTTGCCAATGTGCAGAATTTGAAAAGGAATCTGCTTACCTTGTCTCACTGTGGGCCCAAGAGGAAAGACGGTCGGACGTGTGGCGTCTTTATCAGGTCGTCACCTGGTGTGGACGTGGGTCCCAGACCCCGAGTCCCAGACTCTTGTGGTTACTGAAGTCCCAGACTTCTTTAGAGTCCCAGACTCTTTTACCTCTCATGCATCACGTCGGGGTCACCATAAATTGTTGGAATATTTTTCTAATTTAACATGAACTCGAGTTACTAATCTGACTCCAATTTGTGACTTTACCCAACTGCCACTCATCCAACAATATGCGCGCTCGTTCTGCAATAGAAAGGTATCAGGAAGCCGGCATTTTCACACACGAGTGGATTTATTCCTAACACACAAATCTAATACATCACCTGGGTCTCGGGTCCCTCTCAATACACCTCTGTACGCCTCTGTTGCCAACCAGCAGACGTACTCTACATCCGAGTTGCCCAGCCATTAGTTATACTACACAATATGCAAATGGCACATCAACAAAGGCATTCTGTCATTATTCTATTGGCTATGTGTAAACTGCAGTTAACTTTAGCTTGCTCTCATTGGTCTTTCTTCTCCTGCCGAATAACTTGCTCGCTCCTCCTGGTTGTAGTTTTCCATATAGGGTCACCAGTTGTTCTCTATCAGCTGGCCTTGTGGGTCTTGTCATCCATGCTGCTCCTGGGTTATCTTTTTGTTCTGGAACGCAGACGTCCTCGCACCAACCACATATTTTGTTTTGTTCCCACTGTCACACACTCAGCAGTTTCATACTCTCATGCACAAGATGTCTAATGAACTATTTCAAGATCAAATTCTTATGTTCCTTCACGTGGTACCGAATTAGTATCAAGAATCGTGGAAAACCACAGGTATTTGTGCCGACTACTGAAATCCTGGTATTGTGACAACCTTACTACAAAGTTGCACAATCACCATTTCCTATATTTTTCATTACAGTTACAAAAAAACTGTCCCAGTCGCAGAAGCACATTTCCCTCAACATTTTATCCACATATGCTTATAGTTATTCATGATTAAATAAATACCTAAATAACCTACAATAAAAGCTTAATTGATTTTCAAGAATGCATCAAAAGGGCTATTTAATGCATTAAAATACAAAAGTTATAATTTTTTTCCCTTTATTTAGTGATCATGTAGGGACATCCTATCCTATTATCATCCATCCATTTTCTGAACCGCTTAGTCCCCACGGGGGTTGCGGGCGTGCTGGAGCCTATCCCAGCCGTCATCGGGCAGTAGGCGGGGGACACCCTGAACTGGTTGCCAACCAATCGCAGGGCACACAGAGACGAACAACCATTCGCACTCACACCTAGGGACAATTTGGAGTGCTCAATCGGCCTTTCAAGCATGTTTTTGGGATGTGGGAGGAAACCGGAGTGCCCGGAGAAAACGCACGCGGAGACGGGGAGAACATGCAAACTCCACACTAGGAGGGCCGGAGGTGGAATCGAACCCGCACCCTCCTAACTGTGAGGCGGACGTGCTACCCACTGCTCCACCGAGCCGCCTCCTATTATCATAAGCAACATTATCATAACAGCCCTGTCTCTGTGGTAGCGTGTTTTCTAAATGTGTAACAGAAACAGACAGGTGGGACGACCAAATGGAACACTGTTTATTGGGGAAATTAGGTGAGCAGGCGTGGCGTTCCAGTAACAAGACGGAGTCGTGGTCAGTGATTGGGCGTTCGGTCAGGGCTGGCGCATTCGGGCTTGGTTGTTGGATGGGCGCTTGGAAAGGGCTGGCGGCGTTTGGGCTTGGTTGGTTCGTACACGGAAACAGATCGGCAACAAGGCACAGAGCAAGAGCACGGAAGGGTAGCATACTGAGACAAACTGACAAGGTAGTGACTCCAGTGTGGTGTTTAAATAGGACTGGTAAACAAGCAGAAACAGGTGTAGGTGACTTTAGGTGTAGACTTAATGGAAGGGGTGTGGCTGTGACGCTGTGACCATGGTATCCTTGGTGATGGAATGACAGAGAATACCGGCTGGTGACAAGTGGCACCGAGGACGGGCTGCATTTGTGACTCATGGAAAGTGAGGTGTACCCTCATGGACCCCAGAAGACGAAGCTGAGGGATTGATCACCTTGCGGACTGGGTACAAACCAACAAACCGCGGAGCCAATTTGCGTGACTCCACCCAAAAGGGAAGGTCCCTTGCTGACAGCCACATCTTGTGGTGCTGGCGTCTGATGTTTGTTTGCTTGGAGGGCGTAGCTGGTGACAGCACAAAGGAGGCTGGCGCGTGCTCGACTCCACACCCGTTGGCACTGACGGACACACGGAAACGGACAGGCGGTGCTTCTCTCTTGGCGGCTGATGTACGTAAACGCAGTGAAATGGTGACAGGCCTGTGGCAGAACTCAGGAACGCATTGTGGGCATACTCCACCCAGGGAATCTGTTGAGCCTAGGTTACTGGAAGACATGAAGTGGAGGGTTTTACCCAGCTCCTGGTTGAGCCGCTCCGCCTGCCAATTGGACTGGGGGTAGAACTTCGACGTAAAACTGGCCATGGACACAGGAGGCGATAAAACACGGCCCAGAACATAGAGGTGAATTGCGGGCCTCAGTCGGAAACGATGTCCCGCGGGAGGCCATGGTATTGAAACACCTCCCGAAGCAGAACCTGCTCGGTTTGGTTGGCTGTGTGCAACATCAGTAGGGGGATGAAACGCGCCATCTTGCTGAATCTGTCCAACACAGTGTTCCCCTCGGACAGAGGAAGACTGACAAAATCAATTGATAAGTGAGACCAAGGGCGTTGAGGCACAGGCAAGGGTTGGAGTAGGCCTGCTGGCAGCCGATTAAACGTCTTGCTCCTATTGCAGGTACGCCTGGATGTAATCTCGGATGTCTTCCCCCATCGTTGGCCACCAGAAGCGTTGATCCACAGAAAACTTGGTGCGAGCAATTTGAGGGTGGCAGGCGAGGTGGGAGGTCCATTGCAGGATGGGCACATGAAGATTATTGCAGACAAACAGGTGATCGTCTGGGCAAGCGCTTGGGCTGGACTCATCCTGAGTGACCGACCTTACTCGCTCTTCAATGTCTCAGGAGGCGGCTGCGACCACCACTGACTCCGGGAGTATTGTTGCCGCCGCCTCCCAAAGATGCTCATCTCCTTGTGCCAACCTCGATAGGGCGTCCACCTTGGCGTTACAGGACCCCAGTCTGTAAGACGAGGAGAAGTTGAACCAACTGAAAAACAAGGGCCACCTAGCCTGACAGGAATTCAGCCTCATAGCAGAGTGGGGATACTCCAGATTGTGGTGGTCGGTTCACACAATGAACAGAGTGGCTGTGCCCTCCAGCCAATGCCAAAATTATTCTAGGGCTAGCTTCCCTGCGAGAAACTCGCCGTTACCAATGTCATAGTTCCTCTCCGCTGCTGAAAGTCGGCGTGAAAAAAAAGTGTGGGGTGAAGTTTATCATCTGGCTCAGAATGTTGTGAGAAGACGGCCCCTACGCCCACATCCGACACGTTGACTTCGACAATGAACTGTTGTTCAGTGTCAGGGATATGAAGAATGGGTGCGGAAGTGAAGTGTGTCGTAAGCTCAGCGAACGCCTTGTTGGCGGCCGGACTCTAATGATAGCAGGCGGAGGTGCTGGTGAGGGCGGTGAACTCGCCGATCCACAGCTTCCAAGCGAGGTTGATGACCATAATGTTGGCTTCAGAGTCTACCAACGCGGACAGATTGTGGACTTCCTTATTGATCAGCAGACAAGCTGGCAATAATCTCCCCGATCCCGCGTGAACTTCTTCTATTTCTTGGACACCCAGCCGCTCGGTCCCCCTCGCCTCCAGAATAGAAGAAGAGGATGACGTCCAGTCGCTGCTGGTGGTCCTCAGCAGGGAGAGAAGCCCAACTGATCTCCATCGGCTCTGAACGGTCCGGTCGCCCAGCCTCTGGGTTCTGTCCCGAACCCACGCAGAGTGACGTTGAGCCGCTCCTTTCGCCACCCCTGGATGCGGTGATTGATGCGTGTCATCAGCTCTATGGCTTCATCTAGCAATGTGGGAAACTCGTATGACACGAGCTCGTCTTTTAGATAGTCATCCAGACTCTCTTATAAAATATCGACTACCGAGGACGGGCTCCACGAACTCCAACTGACAGCAATGGGTAAATTCAGGGCGTGATCTGCCAGTTGACGACCCCCCTGGCGGATTCGGAGCTGCTCCTGCAATGCCTCGACGACGGAGGAGCTGACATCGAAGACTTTGACCATTTCCCGAGTGAATGCCTCAAAGGAAGCGCAGGCGGGCGTTTGGCGGTCGAACTCCCGGACGTCCCCCATAGGAGGGCCTTACCGGTGAGGTGCGTGATGGTAAATCCCACCTTGGTTCCTTCTGAGGCAAACGTCTGAAGCTGGAGTGCAATCTGAATCCGGGAACTTGAAAGAAATGACCGTACTCAGTGTGGGTCGCCGTTTAATTGCTCCAGATCTCCCACCTGGGGTTCCGGGCGGCCCGCCACCAGCATGGAGGAAGTGGGCTGAGCCGTAGTCGAAGCGGGTGGACGCAGCTGAGTGGCGGAGCGGACGCGGTTACTCCGCCGACTTGCAGAGCTTGCCAGAGCAGCTGAGTGAGGCATTGAGCTTGAGCTGAGAGCTCCTTTATCCACGTTTTGGTGCGCGCCAGTCACTCCATGGGCGGAGGGGGAAAACAGTGCACACTGGTTGTTCTTTGGTCAATTCGTTCTGAAAGAGGAACAGACAGGTGGGATGACCAAATGCGACACACTGTTTATTGGGTAAATGAGGGGAGCAGGTGTGGAGTTCCAGGAACGAGACGGAGTGATTGGGCGTTCAGTCAGGGCTGGCGGTGTTCGGGCTTGGTCGGTCAGTACACGGAAACAGGTCGGCAACTGGGAGGCAACAAGAGCAACAAGGCACAGAGCAAGAGAACAGACAGGTGTTGTCAGTTGGGACAAACTGACAAGGAAGTGATTGCAGTGTGGTGTTTAAAACTGGTAAAAGAGCTGAAACAGGTGTGGGTGACTTGACAGGTGTGGGATGGACTTAACAGAAGGGGCGTGGGTTTGAATGGTATCCATGGTGATGGAGTGACAGAGGGTACTGGCTGGTGACAGGTGGCAGGCACATGACAAATGTTTAAAGGTTAATCGTAAAATGTCTTTACAACAAGAAAAATTGGGGTCCATGAGCAAACCGCGCAGTTCGATGACCGACTTTGTAGTCGTCTCATCGGATTTGTGGCCACATGTTTTGGACACTCGGGTAAAGAGAGGGGCAGAGCTCTCAACTGATAACCACCTGGTGGTGGGTTGGCTCCAATGGTGGGGGAAGATGCCGGTCCGACATGGCAGACCCAAACGTACTGTGACGGTCTGCTGGGAACGTCTGGCAGAATCCCCTGTCAGGAAGAGCTTCAACTCCCACCTCCGGCAGAGCTTTTCCCATCTCCCGGAGGAGGCGGTGGACATTGAGTCCGAGTGGACCATGTTCCGTGCCTCCATTGTTGAAACAGCTGACTGGAGCTGTGGCTGTAAGGTGGTCGGTGCCTGTCATGGTGGCAACCCCCGAACCCGCTGGTGGACACCGGCGGTAAGGGATGCCGTCAAACTGAAGAAGGAGTCCTATTGAGCCATTTTTACCTGTAGGATTCTGGAGGCAGCCGACGGGTACCAGATGGCCAAGCTGAATGCGGCTTTGGCGGTTGCTGAGGCAAAAACCCGGGCGTGGGAGGAGTCTGGCAAAGCCATGGAAAATGACTTCCGGACGGCTTCGAGGAAATTCTGTTCCACCATCCGATGTCTCGGGAGGGGGAAGCAGTGCACCGTCAACAATGTTTACAGTGGAGATGGCGTGCTGCTGACCTCGACTCGAGACGTCGTGAGTCGCTGTGCAGAAGACTTCAAAGTCAATTCCACCGACATGCCTTCCATTGTGGAAGCAGGGCCTGGAGAGTCTGAGGTGGACTCTCCAATCTCTGGGGTCGAAGTCACTGAGGTAGTTAAAAAACCTCGGGGGCAAAGCCCCGGGGATGGATGAGATCCGCCTGGAGTTTTTAAAGGCTCTGGATGTTGTTTGGCTGTCATTGGTGACATCCCTCTGCAGCATTGCGTGGACATCTGGATTGGCAGACTGGGGTGGAGGTTCCCCTCTATAAGAAGGGGGGCAGGAGGGTGTGTTCCAACTACAAAGGAATCACACTCCTCAGCCTCCCTGGTAAGGTCTATTCAGGGGTGCTGGAGAGGAGGGTCCGTCCGGAGGTTGAATCTCGGATTCAGGAGGAGCAGTGTGTTTTTTGTCCTGGCTGTGGAAAGGTGAACCAGCTCTATACCCTCGGCAGGATCCTCGAGGGGGTATGGAAGTTCGCTCAACCAGTCCACATGTGCTTTGTGGACTTGGAAAAAGAGTTTGATCGTGTCCCTCGGGAGGTTCTGTGGAGGGTGCTTCGGGAGTATGGTTTGGCGAGCCAACTGATAAGGGCTGTTTGGTCCCTGTATCATCGATGCCAGAGCTTGATCCGCATTTCAAGCAGTAAATCGGATTTGTTCCCAGTGAGGGTTGGACTCCACCAAGGCTGCCCTTTTTCACTGATTCTGTTTATAACTTTTTTGGACAGAGTTTCTGGGCGCAGCCGAGATGTTGAGGGTGTCAGCATTGCATCTCTGCTTTTTGCAGATGATGTGGTGCTGTTGGCTTCTTCAAACCATGATCTCCAGCTCTCACTGGAGTGGTTCGCAGCCGAGTGTGAAACGGTCGGGATGAGGATCAGCACCTCCAAATCTGTGTCCTTGGTACTCCGTCAGAAAAGGTTGGAATGCCCTCTCCGGATCGGGGATAAGATTCTGCTCCAAGTGGAGGAGTTCAAGTATCTTGGGGTCTTGAGCCGCTTTACGGGTGCCGAGAGCCGAGGATGGGACGAGAAAGATTAACAGCAGGATGCCTTCTTTTTCTACTGATGGCCATCACGAAAGTCTTCGCAAGTTAGCGGTATTGGAGACGGAAATTCACCGCCTCGAAGTGTATGTGGAGATAAATGGACAATCTGGTAATGAGACAACCTTAGCGTTGTCTCGAACCAGTTGACAGGAGCAGGCTAACGGACTGCTAATTAGCTCCACAAAGAAACAGGATGAACCCTGTATAAGCGGCAGTAAATCAGCCAGTAATCCTTGCTAGGAGCAAAGCCGAAGCATATTTCTGGTAAAGATATGGGAAGACGGACGACAGGCAGAACCCAGCAACAACAGTTTAATGAGAAAACTGATTGGCCTGCACTGAATGTTTCTTCAACCCCGGTACCAAGGAGGAAACAACCCTGGACAGTGGCTACAACAAGAAGTGTCAACCAACGCAAGACACAGACATTCAGTAACAAAACAAATTTGCTCCACTTTTACAAGACCTCTACTCCCACAAGAAATGCTCATCTCCCAGTATCAGAGAGAGGTATGAAGCTAAATCATACAGGAGAAGGTCGCAGCTAACAGCTGGGCCTCAAACACTGATACTGGGTGATGGAACTGTAAATAAGGTGAAACACTTTTGCATCGAGAAAAACACCAAAGTACTGTGCCTTACCAACAACATGGTGTCTGATATATCAAAGAAAATCCAGAAGATCGCTGCTGAGCATCCAACAGTGAGATCTGTTATCATACATACAGGAGCCTTAGACGTTGCAAAGCAACAATCAGAGGAACTGAGAGATGATTTCCTTAATCTCCTGAGCAAAATGCAATGTCTACATGCTGAGGTGTGTATCTGAATGGACCTCTGCCAACGCTACGATGAGGAGACGAGCGCTTCAGCAGATTGTGGTGGATAAACAAATGGTTAAAAGATGCGTGTACTGCTCTATCAGTGAACTATATTGACAATTTTACAATTTTTTGAGAACGTAGGCACCTTTTTAAGGCGGGCGGATTTTGCCTTAATAAACGAGGAGTTTGCTGAGTGCCAACATTTTTAACCACGTGCGTCACCCAGCAACACCCTGCGTCGCCTCGCAGGCACCAACAAGTTCAGCCAAGAACAGGAAAGAAGATAGTGCAGAACAACAGACAACACAGTGCTCTGAAGGACAGTGGACGCAGAAGGAGGCTTTAACTGCAACATCATCATCCCATCTCCAACAAAAAATTTCTTCCCCAACGCCTGCACCCCAAAAACAACCGGTCACCCTTCCATCATCATCCCTATTCCAACAAATAGAGTCTTCCAGCTCCCAACATCTGTCACCCAGTTCAGACAACTCACTCTTGGATTTCACTGACAAGATGAAAAACTTTGTCAATATTGGAATCCAACTTACACCCCATCCTTCCTTGTTCTTACCCCTTCCCCATTGTTCAGCCCCTCCCATTCCACCTCGCACAAAACAACCTTCCACCAAAAATCACAGAGCCCCCTCTCCACCCATGAAACATTTACACAGTCCAACCCCTCCCACTCCACCAGCTCGGAAACGCTTAACCAAAGGCCACCGCCCCCCACCACCTCCTCTGAGACACCGTGTCTGTGAGACTCGTAGAGTCTGTGAGTCGGAGTCTCACAGTTATGCAAACTGATACGAGCCGGGTCCAATCTATGGTAACAATATTAAGATTGTTCTGTCCCAGGATAAGTCAGGGCCGCATGGAGCTCATACACCTTTCTCAATCCCTGTAGTGATAGGTAACAGAAAAGGGATCAAACTGGTGAGAAATAAAAATAGTTCAATTATATCTGCCAATCTATTACCGTAATTTTTGGACTATTAGTCGATCCGGAGTATAAATCGCACCACCCATAAAATGCACAATAACGTGAAAAAAAATATTTTTTTTACATCACCACACTAAATTCTCTTCACCAGACCTGTGCTTTTTAAAAACTCAAAAAAAAAAGCGCTTTCCCCTCCCAGTTGTTGCGTCACGGCCAATGGTGAAATTTAAATCACCCTCGTTCAGTTTAGTTTGAAAATAACTATATTTCTTTTTCAGTTTTTTTTTGTTTTGTTTTGTTTATTTGTTTCATGAACTTGAATATTGTGCTTTAAAGTGTGAATTGCTTTATTCGTTTATTCAGTGTATTAAAAATAATATGTGAGGTGATCAACTGTACTAGTAAGTAATGTGTTAATGATCAAGTACATTTTTTTGAAAGAAAACACATATAAGTCGCTCCTGAGTATAAGTCCAGGAGGCATCCTGATGATATGCCCGAGCCACCTTATCTGGCTCCTCTCAACGTGGAGGAGCAGCGGCTCTACTCCGAGTCTCTCCCGGATGACCGAGCTTCTCACCCTATCTCTAAGGGAGAGCCCGGACATCCTGCGGAGGAAACTCATTTCAGCCGCTTGTATCCTGGACCTCGTTCTTTCGGTCACGACCCATAGCTCGTGACCATAGGTGAGGGTAGGAGCGTAGATCGACCGGTAAATCGAGAGCTTTGCCATTTGGCTCAGCTCTGTCTTCACCATGACGGACCGGTACAGAGTGCGCATTATTGCCGACGCTGCACCGATCCGCCTGTCGATCTCACGCTCCATCCTGCCCTCACTCGTGAACAAGACCCCAAGATACTTGAACTCCTCCACTTGGGGCAGGATCTCATCCCCGATCCGGAGAGGGCATTCCACCCTTTTCCGACCGAGGACCATGGACTCGGATTTGGAGGTGCTGACCCTCATCCCGACCGCTTCACACTCGGCTGCGAACCGCTCCAGTGAGAGCTGGAGATCACGGACTGAAGAAGCCAACAGCACCACGTCATCTGCAAAAAGCAGTGACGCGATGCTGAGGTCCCCAAACCGGACCCCCTCAACGCCTCGGCTGCGCCTAGAAATTCTGTCCATAAAAATTATGAACAGAATCGGTGACAAAGGGTAGCCTTGGCGGAGTCCAACCCTCACTGGGAACGAATCCGACTTACTGCCAGAAATGCGGCCAAACTCTGGCATCGGTGATACAGGGACCGAACCGCCCTTATTAGTTGGCTCGGCACCCCGTACTCCCGAAGCACCCTCCAGGGAACCTCCCGAGGGACACGGTCGAACGCCTTCTCCAAATCCACAAAGCACATGTGGACTAGTTGGGCGAACTCCCATGCACCCTCAAGGATCCTGCCAAGGGTGTAGAGCTGGTCCACTGTTCCACGGCCAGGACGAAAGCCACATTGCTCTTCCTGAATCCGAGGTTCGACCTCCCGACGGATCCTCCTCTCCAGCACCCCTGAATAGACCTTACAGGGAGGCTGAGGAGTGTGATTCCCCTGTAATTGGAACACACCCTCCGGTCCCCCTTCTTAAAGAGAGGAACCACCACCCCAGTCTGCCAATCCAGAGGCACCGTCCCCGATGTCCACGCAATGCTGTAGAGGCGTGTCAGCCAAGACAGCCCCACAACATCCAGAGCCTTTAAGAACTCCGGGCGGATCTCATCCACCCCCGGGGCCTTGCCACCAAGGAGTTTTTTAACTACCTCAGTGACTTCGACCTCCGAGATTGGAGAGTCCGCCTCAGAGTCCCCAGGCCCTGCTTCCACAAAGGAAGGCGTGTTGGTGGAATTGAGGAGGTCTTCGAAGTATTCCCCCCACCGACTCACGACATCCCGAGTCGAGGTCAGCAGCACACCATCTCCACTGTAAACAGTGTTGACCGTGCACTGCTTCCCCCTCCTGAGACGCCGGATGGTGGACCAGAATTTCCTTGAAGCCGTCCGGAAGTCATTCTCCATGGCCTCGCCAAACTCCTCTCACGCCCGAGTTTTTGCCTCAGCAACCGCCGAAGCCGCGTTCCGCTTGGCCATCCGGTACCCGTCAGCTGCCTCCGGAGTCCCGCAGGCCAAAAAGGCCCTATAGGACTCCTTCTTCAGCTTGACGGTATCCCTTACCGCCGGTGTCCACCAGCGGGTTCGGGGATTGCCGCCACGACAGGCACCAACAACCTTACGGCCACAGCTCCGGCCGGCTGCCTCAACAATGGAGGCGCGGAACAAGGTCCACTCGGACTCAATGTCCCCCGCCTCCCCCGGGACGTGGGAAAAGCTCTGCCGGAGGTGGGAGTTGAAGCTCTTCCTGACAGGGGATTCTGCCAGACGTTCCCAGCAGACCCTCACAGAGCGTTTGGGTCTGCCCGGTCGGACCGGCATCTTCCCCCACCATCGGAGCCAACCCACCACCAGGTGGTGATCAGTTGACAGCTCCGCCCCTCTCTTCACCCGAGTGTCCAAAACATGCGGCCGCAAATCCGATGACACGACTACAAGGTCGATCAACGAACTGCGGCCTAGGGTGTCCTGGTGCCAAGTGCACACATTGTTAGAGATGTTCCGACTCTAACTTATTGAGCAAGAATCACACAGGAGACAGTACGCCCTTTGAACACTTACACGTGGAGAATTACTTCTGCAAGTGGAGAAATTGTTCGATGCTGTTGACACAGCACTGTTCGAACAAAGTCTGCCGCTGCACCCATGCAAGAGAGTATTTATTGAGAAAAGAAGGGTGGGGGTGACAATTTACATGTGTGGTGGCCAAGGTGGGGGTTGAAACACCTGGCCTCTGATCACATCATAGCGGGGGATGTTTTACGATGTTGAGTAGACAAAACAACTTTGATTGCGTCTTCTACAATTGGTCAATCAGTGCAAAGGATCTTAGCACTTTGTTCTACTCCTTTGTTAAGACAGGACAAGCTTAGGTCAATCACCACTGATTACATTCCAACATAATATGATCAACCTAATCTATTCAACCCTAACATATCCCTCCTGTTTATCATATGATGTTGTCAGGAAAAACAATTTAAAAAAAAAAAAAAAAAAAAAAAACAACAAACACACAGAAACAGCGTATCATTGCAATCTACGTAGATCAATTTTAGTGTGTGAGTGAAAAACCTGCGGCAAGATGTTATAATGCAGGAAAAGTCTCACACGGTCCCTCTGCCTTAGGCGACCAGAATGTTACCAATAACAACAGTCAAGACAAAAATTGCTCGTGATTGTTCAGCCGTCGGGGGCTTGGCACGCCCACTGTTGGAGGGTGAGCACAATTCTCACCCCCTCTGCAGCACTGCTTCGTCGGGGGAGAACCTGGAAGTGTCTGCCGTGTGGTTGTCGTCTTCAGTGGCCAGGGTAGACTACCTGGCCACCAAGGGGGAAGAGGATTATTCTGCCTCTATTTGAATTGGGGGCGGGGACGCTGGTGATGGTGGATATGCTTCCTTGCTGGAACCGTCGTGTTGCAGTCATCAAGTCCAGAACCATCCCCAGACAGGATCATGAGAGTCAAAGGTCACAACGGTCCTGCGTCGACGTGCAGAAGAGTTGGACGTGCAGAAGAGTTGCGTGCTGTCGTCAGCTGATGATGTTGTATCCTGTAGGTGTGGTCTGTCACCCACACTGGTGCAGACACTTGTCCAGTTGGCGGGCAGCATCGGACAACCACTTGAAATGGCTCTCTCATCCTGACACTTAGCAGTGACATCCAAAGCTCCCATCCAGTGTCCTCCTGGAGAGCAGTCGTCGTTGATGCATTTGTGGGTCTTGTTTCCTTGGATGTAACATGTATAGTTCACTTCAGCTGGTCTCTCTGTGTAGGCCACTTGCGGCAACGTTCGTCCTTTAACAGTTGCGTTGACATTAATCCAAAAGAGTTTGATCACAGGTTCTTTTCTGTGAGTCCAATAAAATCCATGTGCATGATTTGGAATGGGTAAGATGGTTTTGGAAACGAGCCTCTCTTAGGTCTCATGTTTCCTTGTGGATTATGTTTTACACAAACAGGACATGCTTTACAAAAAAAATTAAGTAAGCATCTGAACCAAAGGTAGTGAATTGACCTACACAAACAGGACATGCTTTACAAAAAAAATTAAGTAAGCATCTGAACCAAAGGTAGTAAATTGACCTTTTTTTTGTTTTTTTTTTAATTTATACTACCATTCACACTCTCAATCACACAACTTTCATGCAAACAGCTCGGAAAAACAGACCAAAAAAAAGAATCTATGCCCTTCTTCAATTAAGAAAAAGCTCTGTTTTTTCTTTTTCTTAGCCTGTTCCTTCCCCTGGGGCGAGAACCCCAGCTGTTTCTTAGCTCGGACAAACCAAAGCCGTATCTCATAGCTCGGATAAACCAAACCGTAAACTTCATAGCTCGGACAAACCAAAGCCGTATCTCATAGCTCGGACAAACCAAAGCCGTATCTCATAGCTCGGACAAACCAGAGCCGTATCTCATAGCTCGGACAAACCAAAGCCGTATCTCATAGCTCGGACAAACCAAAGCCGTATCTCATAGCTCGGACAAACCAAAGCCGTATCTCATAGCTCGGACAAACCAAAGCCGTATCTCATAGCTCGGACAAACCAGAGCCGTATCTCATAGCTCGGACAAACCAAAGCCGTATCTCATAGCTCGGACAAACCAAAGCCGTATCTTTTTTTTTTTTTTTCTTTTTTTTTCTTTCAACCCCTTTCACAACAACACAATCACACAATTTTTAGGGCTTTAACTTACTTGTCCCCTGGTTCGTTGCACTGCCGGATTCCGTCAATCCACTGTTGTTCGACGAAGGCAGACCTTAGATGCTGGCCCAGCGAAGAATTTACTTGCCAGGTCTTTTCTTTACCAGGTCCTCCTAATGGACGCTGGCTTGTCGACAATGCAGCACGTCGTCCTCCGTCGATCAGCAGTGGGTATGTTGGATCTGGGTCACGGCACCAAAATGTTAGAGATGTTCCGACTCTAACTTATTGAGCAAGAATCACACAGGAGACAGTACGCCCTTTGAACACTTACACGTGGAGAATTACTTCTGCAAGTGGAGAAATTGTTCGATGCTGTTGACACAGCACTGTTCGAACAAAGTCTGCCGCTGCACCCATGCAAGAGAGTATTTATTGAGAAAAGAAGGGTGGGGGTGACAATTTACATGTGTGGTGGCCAAGGTGGGGGTTGAAACACCTGGCCTCTGATCACATCATAGCGGGGGATGTTTTACGATGTTGAGTAGACAAAACAACTTTGATTGCGTCTTCTACAATTGGTCAATCAGTGCAAAGGATCTTAGCACTTTGTTCTACTCCTTTGTTAAGACAGGACAAGCTTAGGTCAATCACCACTGATTACATTCCAACATAATATGATCAACCTAATCTATTCAACCCTAACACACATGGACACCCTTATGCTTGAACATGGTGTTCATTAAAGAAAATCCGTGTCGAGCACAGAAGTCCAATAATAGAACACCGTGCACTGCTTCCCTCGGGTTCAGATCGGGGGGGCCGTTCCTCCCAATCACGCCCTTCCAGGTCTCACTGTCATTGCTCATGTGAGCATTGAAGTCACCCAGTAGAACGATGGAGTCCCCAGAAGGAGCGCTCTCCAGCAATTCCTCCAGGGACCTCCAGAAGGGTGGGTACTCTGAGCTGCCGTTCGGTGCATAGACACAAACAACAGTCAGGACCCGTCCCCCCACCCGAAGGCGGAGGGAGGCTACCCTCTCGCTCACCGGGGTGAACCCCAATGTGCAGGCGCCCAGCCGTGGGGCAATAAGTATGCCAACACCTGCTCGACGCCTCTCACCGTGGGCAACTCCAGAGTGGAAGAGAGTCCAGCCCCTCTCGAGAGGGCTTGTACCAGAGCCCAAACTATGTGTGGAGGCAAGTCCGACTATGTCTAGTCGGAACCTTTCTGCCTCACACACCAGCTTGGGCTTTTTTCCAGTGAGAGGTGACATTTCATGTTCCAAGAGCCAGCCTCTGCAGCCGGGGATCGGACCGCCAAGGTCCTCGCCTTTGGCCGCCGCCCAGCTCACTATGCACCCGACCCCTTTGGCCCCTCCTATAGGTGGTGAGCCCATTGGAAGGGGGACCCACGTCTTCTTTTCGGGCTATGCCCGACCGGACCCCATGAGCGAAGGCCCGGCCACCAGGCGCTCGCCTTCGAGCCCCACCTCCAGGCCTGGCTCCAGAGAGGGTTAGGGACCCGCGTCCGGGCGAGGGAAAACAAAATCCATATATCTTTTTCATCATAAGGGGTCTTCTGAGCCGTGCTTTGTCTGGCCCCTCACCTAGGACCCTTTTGCCATGGGTGACCCTACCAGGGGCATGAAGCCCCAGACAACATGGCTCCTAGGATCATAAGGGCACGCCAGAAATCTCGGTGTAATTATTGACTCAGACCTAAACTTCCACCGCCATCTTAAGTTTATCACTAAATCTGCCTATTACCACCTGAAAAACATAACTAGAATTAAGGGGTTTCTGTCTCAACAAGATGTGGAAAAACGTATTCATACATACATTTTTAGTAGGTTAGATTATTGTAATGGCCTCTTTACAGGCCTTAACGAAAAATCCATCAGGCAGCTGCAGTTGATCTAGAATGCTGCAGCTGATCCAGAATGCTGCTGCCAGAGTCCTCACAAACACCAGGAAACTAGATCATATTACACTGTTTGTTATATCGCTACACTGGCTTCCTGTGAGTCAAAGGATAGATTTTAAAATCCTACTGCTGGTCTACAAAACCCTATATGATCTCAGACCAAAATACATGCTTGATCTACTTGTTCCTTATCAAGCATCCAGACCTCTCAGGTCATCTGGAACTGGCTTGTTGCGTGTCCCAAGAACAAGAACCAAGCAAGGAGAAGCGGCATTCAGTTATTATGCTCCTCACTTGCGGAACAAACTTTCCATAGATTTGAGGTCTGCTCACACTGTTAGCTCCTTTAAATCAGGGCTAAAAATGTTACTGTTTAGCGCAGCGTATTCTTAAATTAAAAGCCTCTCTTTTTAAATTTTATTATATGATTTTTTAATGCTCTATGTTCTTTGTTTTTTTAATCATTTTTATGTAAATCACATTGAATTGCCTTGTGTGTGAAATGCGCTATACAAATAAATTTGCCTTGCCTTGCCTTGCCTTGCCTTGCCTTGCCTTGCCTTGCCTTGCCTTGCCTTGCCTTGCCTTGCCCTGCCCTGCCCTGCCCTGCCCTGCCCTGCCCACAAGCGAGGGTAGGATGGAACGTGAGATTGACAGGCGGATCGGTGCAGCGTCGGCTGTAATGCGGACTCTGTACCGGTCCGTTGTGATGAGGAGAGAGCTGAGCCAAAAGGCAAATCTCTCAATTCACCGGTCGATCCACGCACCTACTCTCACCTATGGTCACGAGCTATGTGTCATGACTGAAAGAACAAGAGCCGGGATACAAATGGCCAAAATGAGTTTTCTCTGCAGGGTGTCCAGGCTGGGTGAGAAGCTTGGTCATCCAGGAGAGACTCGGAGTAAAGCCGCTGCTCCTCCATGTTGAGAGGAGCCAGATGAATTGGCTCGGGCATCTAACCAGGATACCTCCTGGACGTCTCCCTGGGGAGGTGTTACAGGCATGTCCCACCGGCAGGAGACCCCGTGGATGACCCAGGATGCGCTGGAGAGACTATGTCTCTCAGCTGGCCTGGTAATGTCTTGGGATCCCCCGGGATGGGCTGGACGAATTGGCTGGGGAAAGGGAAGTCTGGGAGTCCCTCCTAAAGCTGCTGCCCCTGCGACCCAACCCCGGATAAGCGGAAGAAGATGTATGTATGGATGGATGGACCAAACTGCGTTAGACAGAAACCCACGTAGAATCAAAGCAGGCAAAATCGAGATTTAGACAATACTCTCGCCTGACTTGTGTGCAGGTAGCATGGGATAGTTCCAGCTCAGTGACTGTGGATATGGGTGTGAATGGTGGTTTGTTTCTACGTGTGCCCAGTGACTGACTGGTGACCAGGGTGTAGTCTGCTTTTTGCCTGATGTCAGCCAGGATAGGCTCCAGCACCCCCAGCAATCCTGAACAGGATAAGCGGTGCTGAGAATGGATAGTTGGACATACAATACATATCTGCTGCTCGTCGTCGTTGGTTGGGCATGGGCAAAATCAGGACAAAAACAACTTGACTGTTACTGTGTGTACCAGACATTTGCCATAAATGCATTTTAGAAGACATAATTTTCTTCTGGTATGATTTTCTGTGCATTGTTGTTCATTGTCATTGCAAACACAATACAGGGGTTCCTCGGTTTACGACGTTGATCCATTCCTACGCGGCAACGTAAACCCAATTTCGGAGTAGGTCGCAACTGTAAGAAAATGAAACAGTACAGTAATAAAAAAAGAGAAAACAATTATTTACCTTTACTATGGCTTGCACACTGGAAGGGGCGTTGCAAGAGAGAATGACGCAACAGTCCAAAATGGCGTATATCATGTGAGTGGGTAACACTGTCTTTCTCCGTCTACAGCCTCTCTCGTGGTGTTTTCCCCCGCCGCGCACACCGACTAGTTCCTGCGCGCGTTACAAATCTTAGGAAGCCTTTACGATGCTTACGACTCAAAATTGTTTAGGTAGAAAAAATTCTTTAAATATATGAGATGAAATATGAAAAAAATAATTTAAAAAATAATATAAGAGACGTGGATCGTTAACATGAAACAACGTAATTTGAGGCCGTCGTAAACCGAGGACCTCCTGTAGACTCTGTACAGGACAGTAAGCAGCAGAGGGCTGTGTGGGTTGCAGAAGATCACTCATATAGCCTGGTATTTTGACGAGCCGTATTCGCTCATCTGTGCTGTTATGATGTAAAGTCAACAATAAACAAGTAATGTCATATCACTTGGTTTATTGTTGGCTTTACAGGCACACAAACATTTGATTACCCACTTTTTCATACTTCCTAGTGAAGTCACCGTTTATTTTACAGTTAGCTTTGGAGGCTGAAGCTTGCTGTAAGCCTCCAATTCTATCAATGGAAGCAAATGCATGCAAGAGTAAATGGGGCAGCTGGTGTTTTTTTCTTTTTTCTAACAATTGTATTTAATTTTTACATTTTACATACAGCCCTGCATTTGGCTGGCAACTGGTTCAGGATGTTCCTCGCTTATTGCCGATGACTGCTGGGATAGGTTCCAGCATGCCGTGGAGACAAGTGGTATAGAAAATGGATGGATGGATTTTACATAGTCAAAAGGTTCAGGTTAGTCCCCTCCCTGTTGTGCAATATTTGCATGTTCTGCATGTTTTCCCCAGGTAATCAGGCTTCTTCCCACATAAAAACAGAAGAAAAAGCATTTTATGTTTCATGAAGACTATAAATGTGAACTAGTGTTTTATTACGGAAACCATCTCTCACCTCAAGTCAGCAAAAATTGGCTCCAACTCAGCCACTATACATTGAGTACAAGCAAAATATATGGATGGATATTTTAATTGACAACAAGGTGTTTTAATATGGGCGCAGGTCTAGAACAAATAACACAATCCGACATGAGCGAGCATTTCATGTCGGTAAAATTCCCATCTTTTCACCTAGGCATTTGGACGGCATGTTCAAGCAAAACATTATATTTCAACAAATGTGATTGATGTTCCTGGTTGCAATTGTTTCAGAAAAGAAAGGGCCAACAATAGATTGGGAGGTTTAGTGAGGAATATGAAAAGACACATGTACATTCTGTCCATCGAATGCCTCCGCATAAATATTTTCCTTTCCTCCACGTGAATTTAAATATTGTGGTAGTGTATAATCCGCCTTTGACCTGCTCCAGCAGATTTTATGAGGATCTTAAGGTTCTGTTCAAAACCTTTAAAGCAAACTTGGAGATTTTAACATCAACTGGAGGGAAAGTCACAGTAAAAAAGACAACTCAAACAATGAACATTGAAATTTGACTACCATCATTTAATTAATGAACCTATTCAAATAACAAGAAGTGAGCAAAGATTAAAAAATATATATTTAATTGTGTTTAATAAAACTGACAGGATAATAAAATCTTAAAATTTTGGTTTATGGTTTATAATACCATTATATGATATTGAGAGATACAAGGTCATTTCACAAAGTAAAAGTGAAAAAGATCCATAAAAATGAGACAAAGCTGCCAAAGGAAAACCTCGAGGAGATTGGAAAAAAAAAAGAAATAAATAACTGTTGAAATGTATTTACATTTAATTTTCAAAAGTGGTAGATACGTTTTTGAAAGAGTGTAAAATTGGTCAAAGGAAAAAACTACTTCCTTGAATTTCTACTGATATTAAAATAATGAAGAAAAGGGAAGTTTGAAGTCAAGTTGTGAAAGAAATACATCAATATAATGTCAATTATGATCTTAAACTTCTGTCTAATGCAAAGTGAAATGGAAAAACAATGTGGAAAAAGTTTCATTATTTGATAAATTCCAATGTAAACTCAGATTTTTTTATATGAACTCATAGTGGCAGGAAAAAACTGTCTGGTCACTGTATTTAATGACTTTCATTTCTACTGTTAAAGCCCGGACATCACAGTTTGCATCAGACAGAACCTATTCAATAAATGATTTAAACAACTCAATCGCCAAGGATATGTATAATTTAGATGTTGTGTTTAAAAATGAATACATCCTAATATCCTGTTTGAGCCCCTCACTCATATTAACAGATGGATCACCACAGGTCAGTTTGCTGTAGACTGGCTAAAGATTCTTATCAAGCCAATTTTTAAATCAGAGAACACTCAAGAAGCAACCAATTATTATCAGTCTTCTGCCCGTCATCTCTAAGTGTTATAAAAAATATTATTTCTACAATACAATATCTGGGAAACATTTTGGATTCTCTACAGTTTGGCTTCATACATAATCATTCAACAAAAAACAAATGTCTACTCATAGAGCAAGTGAAACAATCGGTAGACAGGGCAATATTCTTGGAGCAGTGTTCCTTGATTTGAAAAAGGCTTTTGATACGGTAAACCATCCATCCAGGCTTTTGATACGGTAAACCATCCATCCATCCATCCATCCATCCATCCATCCATCCATCCATCCATCCATCCATCCATCCATCCATCCATCCATCCATCCATCCATCCATCCAGCCATCCAGCCATTCAGCCATCGTACCGCTTGTCTCCAGGGTCGGAGGTGTGCTGGAGCCTATCCTAGTAGTCATCGGACAGTAGGAGGGGGACAACCAGAACTGGCTGCCAGCCAATAGCAGTGCACACAGAGATGAACAACCATCCGCACTCGCACGCACACAATTTGGAGTGCTCAATCAGCCTGCCATGCATGTTTTTGGGATGTGGGAGGAAACCGTAATGCCCGGAGAAAACCCACATAGGCAAGGGGACAACATGTAAATTCCACACAGGGGAATTGAGCCCGCACCCTCTGATCTGTGAGGTGGACGTGCTAACCAGTGCCCCACCATGCTGCCGTTACCTAAACCAACTACCTACCTACCTACCTACCTACCTACCTACCTACCTACCTACCTACCTACCTACCTACCTACCTACCTACCTACCTACCTACCTACCTATTTTACCTACCTAAAATACTACCATGACCTATTATTATCAAAACTCATTACTCCACTTCTCCAAATGTTTGATGTGCTGGTTCCACTCATACATGCAGAAATGTGAACAATGTATTGTCATTAATAATTGTAGATCCTCCTTTCAGAAATCTCAAACAGGAATCCCCCAAGGAACAACCCTCGGTAATCTTCCTGAGACATGTTCAGAGATCAAGTTTCAGATGTATGCTGATGACTTTGTTGTTCTTGTAGATGGCAGAAACTCTTTAGTACTCAGTCAAATATGTAATCAGAGATTGAATAAGATCTCCTCTTGGCTCCAGGAATCAGTTCTCACCGTTAATACACAGAAAGCTAAGTGCAATGAACAATTAATGAACTCGGGAATTTTTTTAAATTGTGAAAGAAAAAAAATACCTCATAGGGAGTTGAATCTTGGTCATTGTATGGAAAAATCATGATGTTAGGTTTTAGCATCCGCGACCCCCGTGGGGACAAAGTGGTACAGATAATGAATGCATGGATGGGTTTTAGCATTTTCATACATGACCTTCTGATAAGTTAAAACTAAACAATACAACAGCAACAAAGAAACAAGTGGGAGTTTCAAGGTTTTTATTGTTTACTGTAGAAACACTGTACATAAATTACTTTCTCTGAGACTAGTATTGAACTGTTAAGTGGAATTTCTCATCCTTCAACATAAAAATGATGAATCCATAACACATTAACTTGTCTCAATTGTCTTGACATATGATGTAAATGCTCTGTATTAGTATGTACTGTCTTTAAAAATTATTCAGATTGCCTTCCCACCCTTGAAAACAAACACACAATAAAATTCTAATAACACAAAGACCTACAGTCAATGGAAAAACATACACACTTGATTCTTGATTACTTACTCAGTCACTGACGGCAATACACTCTCCTTTTTAAGAGACAAGCAAATATGTTGAGAGAAGCAACAGTTACTACTCACAGCAACTCCGCCCCCCCCCACCCAAAAAAAAACCAAGACAACATGTTTCTATTGCAAGCAATACTACCAACTTTGACCGATAAAAACATAAGTTCTATGCATTATAAGACTGAGTCACATTTTGCAGAATTGTAGGACTCTTGGACTTGGAAGAAGATCAGTGTTATGCAGAACCACACAGTCCATCCAAAGAGATCCATAAACACTCACAGCACTATCCTATCTCCTTATTGGAGCTGTTGATGTATCGGGGATGCATATGAGGAGTTCATGAGAACTGATCAAACATATCATAGATGGCAATATAAAAAAAAAAAAAAAACCCCAATTTAAAATGTCAGATTTTGTTGGGTTAAAAGAATAGTCCATTCCTGGGGTGGTGGTGATGATTGTAGTTACAGTAGTAATGGTATCTGTAATCGTATGTAAACACTTTTTTCTTCATTTTTATAATCTACCATTTTCCCCAATGCAAATACAATACAATGTTTTGATAAAATACAAAACAAACATATTCAAACAGATTTATCCTTTACCTTCCTTCATACAAATCATAGTCATTTTATGTGCTATTCTCTCTTGGAGAAAGTCCACAACAGTTCTGCTTGATTGTGCCAGCCATAAGCAACAAGGGATCCTTATAGACATTGGCCCGTGAGGGGTCAAACAGCAATGGTGAAAGTTACATCTGACTCCACGGTTTAACGTTACAGGCAACATCCACTAGGGATCCACAGACATTTGTTTTGTTCACTGCTCCGACAGTTTAGAACTGTTGAAGTGCTCATTTAGCTATGACAGCTGTTGTCTATGCTATTCCAGTCTGTACTTCTGATGTAATCACAGCTTGACAGCATGATACACAACATTCAGGCTAGCCCCACCTTCCAAAGATTGAGTGAGAGGCTGGCGCATGCATGCATATGCTGTTTATTCAAAGGCATTTCAAAGAAAGAGAAAGAAAGCGAAAAGAGAGAAAAGAAGAACCTAAGAAGGAAAGACTGTCAATAGACTGAAGGTTTTCTTGTTTCTTGGAATTTAAATCAGATTGTTATTGTTTCATATCAGTAATGTTGAACTGATTGTTTCATTATCTTTGTAGTGCCTTATTACTTAGAGAAAAATAGATATGCAAACATCGAGGCTTTTTAGTGTCTACGTTGGACTCTGAAGACAGTTCAGTCCGTGACATCCATTTATTGTTCAAAGACAATTTGTTTTTCATCTTTTTGGAGTCTTCGACAGTCCTCAGTGTAGAAATAAAGCCTCAGCTGATGCCCTGTTACCTCCTCCCTATTTCACTCTGACGCAAGAACTGGATGTTGTTGGCACTGTCAGCTAGCTCAGGGTACTGCTCTATGGACAGGACGTAATACCCGTCATAACCCAAAACCTTCCCACCACTCAGCAGCTGCCTTTTCTCTCCCTCTGTCCACAGCCGAACTCCCTCCTCGCCATCTCTGACGTGCTGCTGTTCACGGGTCCAGGCGCTTGTCAAGGCCCTCTGCCTGGCGTGCTCCAGGACACGTGCCTTCTCCTCGTCCAGCGTTGTCCCATAACGCACGTGGAGTGCCAGGGCCCCATACTGCAGCTCCACATCAGCAAAGCGGCGTGTTCGGCCATTCATCACCGTTGTAGACTGTGACACGGTCACATTCACGCCATTTTCCAGTGATTTACGTCCCGAGGTGAGGCGAAGAGCGCCAAGATCATTCTCGGGCAGGCTTGTCTTGATGAAGTAGTGGGTGTCCCGTCCTTCCACAGTAAAATGCAGATCCTCCAGGTAAAATGCATTGTTTAGGACTGCGGCCACTTTGATGCAGTCCTCGTTGGCAATGTTGAGAGCACTGGTCACCACGCGGCCTTGGATGACGGCAAGCATCACTCCTTTCCCAATGAGAGACTTGATTGTCGCAAACCAGAGCCACGGTTTAGTGTAGGCCATATGGCGTCGACTCAGCTGGATTTCTGGCATCCGCTCGAAAGACAGAAAGGCACGCGACTGACGTGTCACCTCCTGCTGGATGCCTGAGATAGACTGCCAAAAATCAGATGTACAGTACAAGTTAAGTTTAACTTTACTTGAAACGCATATATACACATTAATAAAGATAGATTCATAAAAACAAAGAGTAAGTTACGATGAAGAAGCAAACTTTTTTTACAAAAAGGAAAATTATGTATTTCAGCTTTCGTTTGAAATAGCAAAATTAACCTAAAATAGTTAACAGGTGAACCTAATTTGACCTGTAAAGGTTTGAATGCACCAGTCCAAATGTTCGTTGTTCGTTTACTTTTTTGCTCAATGAGCCAGATTTACAAATTATAGGTATTATAATTTGTAAGGCCTGAAATATTGAACAGTTGGACTTCAAAAATCTAAAAAGATCCAATTCAGTTCACCGGTTTAAAGTTTGGCGCATTTCAGATTTCTGCTGAGCACAACAAATAAAGAAATCACAGCCAGTTTGAACATTTTGTTTCAAAAAGCTTGTTGGTCAGCCTAAAAAAATAAAGCTAAATCAAATGTAGAACATCATAATAATACTGTCAGTATTAAAGTAGAAATCAACCTGAAGGATTTTTTAAAGGAATACACTGTATGTGTAAGCAATTGTAAAAACTTGGTATTCGGGATAACATTACATTTCTGGAATAAGAGTTAAACAATGGTAAGATGGACAGATATACTTCATATTCTTGCGACTAGAGAGCAAAAATGGCACCTCCCTTAGGTGAGTGAATGCCATGTTTTGAAGGTACCTTTGGGGAATGAATACTTGTAGACAAAAGTTTCAAAACACTGTTAAGTAACTATGACCATCTTTAATCAAACTGGAAGTTTTGGTTTGACTTTCCCTTTAAAACTCAAGTCACTTTGGTTATGTAACACTTTAGGATTTAGGAGAGTGTGTGTCTTCAAAGTCGAACAAAATAATCCAGTGTGTTCATCCTTGAAAAACTAACCATCAGTACACAACTCCACTTTTTGTTTCCTGTTGTCACTATTGCTTTCTTTCCCTGGTAAGAAGTGAATGTGTGATGATCTTTTCCTTAACATTGCTTTGTTGTTATTTCATTTGCAGTTTCCAGTGGACTTCAGGAGAAACCCTTCACCACTTCCACCCCTCACTATCTTCTATAATGCTATTCCCTCCACAGACACCTTCAAGTTCCTGGGATCCACAATCTCTCGGGACCTGAAATGGACCGGCCACATAAACTCTGTCCGGAAGAAAGCCCAGAAGAGGCTGTCCTTTCTGAGACAGCTCAGGAAGTTCAACCTGCCACAGGAGCTGCTGAAGACTTTTTACTCTGTCATCATCCAGTCTATCCTCTGCAATTCCATCACTGTCTGGTTTGGATCGCCCAACAAACAAGACAAGCACAGACTGCAACGGACAATCAGGACTGCGGAAAAGACCTGAGGACCTCTCCTGGACCACCAACACTGCGTCGCTGGCGAAGAAGGCCCAGCGCCGCCTGTACTTTCTGCGGAAACTCAGGCGGGCAAGTGCTCCTCCCGCCGTCATGACCACATTCTACCGTGGCACCATTGAGAGCGTCCTCTCCACCATGGGTGGTGGCTGCTCTGAGTACAACATGAAGGCCCTGCAGCGCATAGTGACCACTGCGAGTAAAATCATCGGGGCTCCACTCCCCTCCCTGAAGGAAGTTTACGCCTCCCGTCTCACCCGCAAAGCGGCTGCGATTGTGTGTGATGAGAGTCACCCCGCTCACTCTTTGTTTGTACTTCTGCCCTCTGGGAAGAGATACAGATGCCTGCGCTCCCACACCACCAGACTCAGGGACAGCTTCGTGCTCCAAGCTGTCCGGATCCTGAATTCCCTCCCCCCTCCACCCTCTGCTACATGACGTCCTGTTCTTTTGCGCTATGATCTGGCTGCCTGCTATTAGCGCGCTTGCTCCATTTTGCTGCTCTTATTTGTCTATTTATTTATTTATTGTTTATTATTTGGGTTATTTGCTTATTACTTATTTGTTGCTCTTGTCTGTTCGTTTTTACTCTTTGTGCTGTTTGATGTGAGTGTTGTGTACTGTCTAGTCACCGTGGCAAGAACATATTGTTCTTGCCAATCGCCTACTGCCATTGTCTGAGGAAGTTCTCCCAGAATCGCAGTGCGGTTTTCGCCCATCTAGAGGCACTGCAGACATGATCTTTACAGCACGCCAACTCCAGGAGAAATGCCGTGAACATAAACAGCCTTTGTTCATGGCTTTTATAGACCTGACAAAGGCCTTTGACACGGTGGATCGCCAGGCCCTCTGGAGCATCCTTCTGAGGTATGGTTGCCCAGATAAATACGTCAGAATACTGCGATTATTACATGACGGAATGACAGCCACAGTGCTCAACAACAGCTCTTTGACTGAGCCTTTCACTGTAGAGACAGGGGTCAAACAGGGATGCATCATTGCACCCACCCTGTTCTCTATCTTCATTGCCACCATACTCCATCTCATTGACAAAGAACTACCACACGGAATCCCAATTTGGTACAGAACTGATGGCAGGCTCTTCAACCTTAACAAGTTCAAAGCCAAAACCAAGATCAGAACCACCACGGTCATGGAGCTCCAGTATGCAGATGATAATGCCATTGTAGCACACTCTGCAGAAGACCTCCAGGGCATCCTGAACTCCTTTGCTAAGGCATACAGAGCCCTGGGTCTGACCGTGCACACCAAGAAGACCCAGGTGCTACATCAACCCCCACCCAACCAGCCATCTTCTTTGCCCATCATAAATGTGGACAACACTGCACTTGAATATGTCCACCACTTCCCCTACCTCGGCAGCCTTCTCTCCTCCAAGGCGGACATTGACTCTGAGGTCAACCATCGCCTGAGCTATGCCAGTGGAGCGTATGCCAGACTCCGGAAAAGAGTCTTTGAAGACAGAGACCTCCGGGTTGACACCAAGCTCCTGGTTTACAAAGCTGTGGTTCTCCCCACCTTACTTTATGGGGCAGAATCATGGACAACCTACCGCAGGCACCTAAGAGCTCTTGAGCAACACCACCAGAGAACGTTGAGGAAAATACTCAGGATCAAATGGGAGGACAGACGCACAAACATCAGCATTCTGGAGGAAGCCAGGATACCGAGCATCACCACCTTAATAATGCAGCACCAACTCCGATGGACAGGACATCTCATCCGCATGGCTGACACCCGCCTCCCCAAACAGATGTTACACTCCCAGCTGGAGAGAGGTCCGCGAGTCCCGGGTGGGCAAAAGAAACGTTTTAAGGACAACCTCAAGACCAATCTCAAGAAATTCCAAATAACATCTCAGGACTGGGAGCGCATCGCCTTGAACAGGAACCTCTGGAGGGCAGCGGTGCAAGAAGGTGCAGCACATCACAAAAAGGAACTCCGCCGTGTCGCAGAAACCAAACGACAACTCCGTAAGGAAGTTAGGGTTAGGGTTAGACAAAAACAGGCTCCAGCACACCCACAACCCATCACCACTTTCTTCTGCCCATACTGCACAAAAATATGTGGATCCCGGATCGGGCTCTACGCCCACCTGCGGACCCACAAGTAGACAACCCTGAGAAGAAGACTGTCATACTCGTCTCGAGTGACCGCCGATGATGATGATGATGAGTCACCGTGGGACGGTGGGAAACGTAATTTCGATCTCTTTGTGTGCCTGGCATGTGAAGAAATTGACAATAAAGCGGACTTTTGACTTTGACTTTGAAAAGATAATCGGGCTCAACCTCCCATCTATCAAAGACTTTTACCTGTCCAGGACCAAGTAACATATCTGCAGACCCTTCTCAGCCAGGTCACAGTCTGTTCAAACTACTCCCCTCCGGACATCATTACAGAGCGCTGTACGCCAAAACCAGCAGACACAGCTTCTTTCCCCAGGCTGTCGCTATGATGAACTCACACCACTCAGAGTCTCAGAGACATCACTGGGGAATAATATCCTGTTCTTGCCACTTAAATGTTGTTAGTCACCTGAATGTTGTCAGTCACTTAAATGTTGTAGAGGCTGAGACCAACCGGAGTCAAATTCCTTGTTTGGCATGCACAATCCTGGCCAATAAAGCTGATTCTGACTCACTTTTAAAATGAAATGCACAAACTTAGCCAATAAAGCTGATTCTGACTCACTTTTAAAATCAAATCAAATTCTCTCTCTCTCTCTCTCTCTCTCTCTCTCTCTCTCTCTCTCTCTCTCTCTCTCTCTCTCTCTCTCTCTCTCTCTCTCTCTCTCTCTCTCTCTCTCTCTCTCTCTCTCTCTCTCTACTAAATTGTGCATGATAGAGGTAAGAGAGTTAAGAGAGGAAGTGGAAAACAGGAGAAAACAAAAAATGAAAAATGTTGAGAGGTAGGGTTGTCACACGAACTGATATTTTCAGTACCAATTCGATACCAACACACAAAAAATGCGTTGATACCTGGTTTTGTGGTACTGTCAGAAGTGAATATTTAACTTTTCACTCGCCGTTTTTATAGATGTGACTTGAAGGCTCCATGCCACTGCTGCTCCTTTTTAATATATAAAGTTTACTATGCGGTTTAAGCAGTTTTAAATAAATGAATGATTTTAAAATTAAGTGGATTCTGTTGTTTTTTTATGGCGATACTGAATTAGTATCGAGAATCGTGAAAAATTCCAGGTATTGGTACTGACTACTGAAATTCTGGAATCTTTGACAACCCTATTGTGAGGGGAAGAATGAGTGGCTTTCCTGGATGCCTCTTCTCGCCTTATTTCCTCTTTCCTTATGCCTACCCCACACTACTTCTGTTCAATTCCCCATGTGAAATTGGCCCTTGATTCCCTCATGTATTTCTACTCTCTTGCTCTCTACAGTTCTTGGTTTTGTTCTTTTTAATTTGTTTGTCTTGCTGTTGCTTATTATTATCTCTGTATGAATGGTTTATTAATAATTGATTCTAGACGATATTATAGATTAGAAATTGTCTTTGTTTTAATTGAACACAGTCTTTCACCGTTCATACATTTGTATGTTTGAATTATTTCTATTTGATACTAATTACTGAATAGTCATGTTGATTTAATGTGAAATTCCACAATTTAAATCAACAACGAAACCATTTTTTAACCAGCTGTCAATTGTTGGTATCTGTTTAAATGCAATGGGCGAGATGTTTATTTTTGGGGAAGACAATATTGTTGTTCTGAAAGCATGGTAATGTTACTCACAGGTAGGTCATCCCACAGCTGACTTTTTTTCATTTCCAACGATGGCTGTGTCAAGTCAAATTTTGGGATGGGGAATCCTGGAATTGCGTTGTGAAGATGGAATCCAAATGTGACCAACCAGATGTTGATATCTCAAGAGACAGACAGAGCAGAAAGCGTTAAAACATGCTTCTTGCATTTACAGTCCAAGCGAAAAAACCTCTCGAGCTGTACGTGAATTAGTTCACTGAGTTAATTGTGCTGCTTTTGCAATCTAAGACAAGACACTCATGTTTTTTTCCTCACATGGCCAAAAACACTGCCATTTCAGCACAATTACCAAGCACAACTTGGGGTCATCATCATAGCTTGTCACGCCAAACAGCCAAAGGGTGTTCTAATTCACATTCAGCAAGTCAGCGTTGCTTCTGTGGAATTCTTTGTGAATGATGAAGACCCAACAGCAGTCAATGTAGTTTTAACTGGTTGATAACGCATGCTTTATTTCTTGCAGTTGTACCACTGTCTGCTGTCCTATTCCATTCTGTGTTTGTTCAGTTTCTTTTTGTGTCACTTCCCCCCCTGGGGACATTAATACATTTTCTACACTGCGGTTGGGTTGTTGGTCAGTCGTACCATTACCACATAAAGGCCTCTTTGTTTTCATACATACACATGGTTGAAACGGCCGCATTGGAAAGGTACTTGGGTCATGGACTAATGACGGATTGGAAAACTTTGGTAAATCGCCCATCTCTGGTCATTAGTTTGAGAAGAACAGTATCATTAAAATTGCCAATTTGCAGGCTATCAAAGAAGCCAAAGCTCCACAAATATTTCATCGTTCTTCAGCTTTGTGAAAACGAGACATTGCCAGCACATAGGAAAGCCTCCATAAATTTTGGTTCTTTCAACAAGTGGTAGAATCAGGAATTGGATAACCCCCCCCCTACATTTGTATCGTGGTTGAACCAAATACACAAATGCATCTTAACTACAACTGGATGATGACGATAAAGATGTTTAATCCATTTGTGTGAGCACTTGAAGCACATAACCAAATTTAAGTTACATAATCACAGCCTGGGAAACCCACTAAGCAATAATAGCGATAAATGTTTAGATGGCAAAATGAGTTCTAAACACAATTTGTTATAAACTAGTTTTCCTGCACTGCATGTCAAGTACATTTTTCATTTTAAATGTAAAACAAATATGTGTTACCTGTCACATATTCTTTGACTTGATGAATTTTGCTGATGGGGTTGTTACCTTGGAACATGTAAAGATTGAAAGGATGAGGGTCTTTACCAACTCTGGTCCATGCGCTGACATCAGGGGTTGTCCACCTACAAGATAATACATCATAATTTGACTAATCACTGCGGGTATGTAAAGTACAATCACATACTTAGAACAAAGTGAAGTAGAGTGAATTTTCAACTTACCTCCCGGCGGGAATGTCATAGTCTCTGTCTCCGAAATGTAGCAAACGTGTCAGAGGATCATACAAGCCTCCGTGGAAACCAATTACCAGCACAAAGTCTGTGTTTGAATCAAAATAAATCTCGCCGTACGCCGTGTACTGCACCTACAGGGATTAATAAAGGCCTCTTGTCATTTTGAACATTAGTAGGCTTCAACTGCACACCAACATTATTTTTTTATTCATTATGTGCCAAGCAAACACACATGCAAGCTGCTTTCACACTTGAGTCTCTGCAAATTGGCGCATCAGAGGCAGAACGGCAGAGCTGGGATTTATTCGCCTGTCCCATTCAGACTAGTCCCACTGAATTTATTTTTTTTGCCAAGGATATGTGTGCGTTGCACAGCTAACATAGAATAACATTGACATAATTAGATGCATGGAAATCTCAGCGTGACAGTGACAATTGCTTTCAACACAAAGGGCAGAAATGTCGGGTGTCAAGCTTCACGTTTGCTTTGGCAAACATGTTTGGGACATAGTAATAACACCCCTAAACTTCCTATCCAAGAATTCACCCTGGTGTAAAACTAATAAGAGATGACACAAATACCTGTTTAAGTAAGAGTCCATTGTTGCTGAAGACAGCCAGTGGAGTGCCAGTGTTGTCACATGCAATATAAAACTCTTCTCCACTGCTGATTTCCATAGCAAAAACATGACCCTGTGCAAGAAATTTTTTTAATACACATTTAAAATATACTTATAGTAAAGAAATTATGACATTTTGCCATCAACAGTTTTATTCTAGCCAATAAAAATGCCATACTTGTTAAAAATCTTACAACTATAGATTTAGAGTTATGAGATGTTATTCTAGCCTAAGTGGTTGTAGCTCTCCTTGTAAAAAAACTACAATACAATTATAGCAAGAGTATCTATTTGAACAATATATTTGTTTGTTTGATTTGGAGTTTCTCTCCATAATAATTCTCCCCTACCTTCATTTCTAATACAAACTCTGTATAATCATTATATTTGTTTGTGGTCTCGGGAGGGGAGCTCGCTGAAAACAAACTGTCATAAATTTAAAACTGAGAGCTAAATACAATTCCAATAAGCCAAGCACAGATTCAAATGAGATGTTTTAGATTTCTGTTTAATAGATTTTTTTTTCACCCTGTGAAGAGCAACATAAATATCAGGGATGAGAATGGGAAATGTGAAAAAGCACGGAAAAGTAGCAGGGGGGTAATTACATTAGCTACATTAGAATTACATTAGCTAACATTAGCCATTGTATTCCTTTGTCTGAACAAAGGAATACAATGGCTATTATCAATGGAGACATAATGAACACAATTAAACTATTAGCTAATATTAGTTAGTTAATCAGTAACATTAGCTTACATGTAACATCATGTTACTTTCTAAACCCACGTTTGAAAAAGTAAAAACGTAGCTTTGTGTTTTTGTTTCAATGTGCTCCTTTAATGTTCCTAGCGCCGCGACCTCCATAACTGACCATATCTTGACAGAGAATACACAAAACCTTCCCTGGGACATCTACTTTACGGATATGTTCAGTCAGGCACGTGGTTACGGACTGTGTTCCGAGATGTACGATGACGCTGTTCTCAAGCCAGGCCCATCTGAAGCAGTTCTTGATCCTGTTCGACTTGTCTATTTCCCTGGCACGATCCTTGTCTTTTTTCTCCCAAACTTTTGCAATGCTGGCGAAAACTTTTATTGAGTAGGCCCTAGATCTATCTAACTAAATAACTCGTCTACGAGTGCTGAAAGCCCAATCGCAAATTCATATTGTGGGGGTGTAAAACCACTTAGTTCTCGGTGTAAGTTAACAAGTGGAAATGATGTGACGAAATGCTGCCGAAAATAAGGCGGATGTTGTCGCATCACTGCTGCCAGTGAGTTAGGTTTACAGAGGCAAGTCGATTTCCGTACTCACATCTTAACTAATTTTGTGTTGAGATGTCCCTAAAGATGCTGTTACGGTGGGCGGGGGACTGCTCGCGAGTCACCAAGGCTAACGTTGCCCGGCCAGTTGCCCGGCCGCTTCCCACTATGTATAAAAAAATATATTTTCTCATCGGATTTACACGATTCACGAAAATGATACTTTCAACGGAAAAAAAACACGGAAATACGCGGATCCGCCGAAGATTCTCAGCCCTGGAATATGTTATAGGTCTTATGTTACATGTTATATAGTAGTAACAAATGAGCGCAAAAAACATCCGGACAAAAATATGGAATTAAAAAAAAATCCCATTTTAAAGGTAGGCTCCAATATTTTATTTATATATGTGAATACATGAATCCATTTAAAAACCTTTGTGATGTCTGATGTCAAACTTGTTGGACAAAAGGACAATAGCTAAAATTTTGGTTTGTACAAACCCAGTCCTACCAGCTTTTTTAAGGGAGAACAACACGTAAAAACAAAAACAACAGTTACCTGCAAGTCGTAGTAAAAGGAGGTAATTTCAGAGCTTGAGTGGTTATAAACATGTGTGATCCTGGTGGGGTAGTTCAGGTCAGCATAAAAAAACTGCAGATGTTGTCCTAGACTGTTCCTTGCTGCCACTCGCCTACCCAGACCATCATAACGGTACTGGATGGTCCAACTACTGGCTTTACTGTAGACCCGAACAAGAAGACCTAGGGTAATCAACAGGCAAAATAGCAAAATTGTATTATTGGTACTTGGACTTTAGAATTATGTTTATGATGAAAACTTTATGCAATGGCATTGGATTTCAAGAAACAAAAAAAAAAACATTCTTTCAGTAAAGATTTAACATGACTAATCAAAAAATCAAACATTATGATTGAACATTTTAATTAACACAAGGATTTTCTTCATCTGAAAAATACATCTGTAGTCTAAGGCCTAATGTATACCAAGTTATATGGCTGAATGCGACAGAACAGGAAATCTCCCACCCGCACTCCAGGCTATTGACTCTCATGTATATTATATACCATATTTTTCGGACTATAAGTCCGGGTTTTTTCATAGTTTCGGGGGGGGGGGGGGGGGGTGAGTTATACTCAGGAGCGACTTATAAGTGAAAATCTTCAAAGATTTTTACTTGACACATTACTTACTTACTAGTATAGTTGATCACTTCACATGTTATTTTCACTTTAGACCGCATGAGGGCGCACTATGGCTGTGGAATAATTGGAGCCTCACTGACAATGAGTTCCATTCACTGACTTCCGGAGTCGGGAGATTTAATGATTTGGAGTGAAACAGATGATTCGATAAACTTGTTATTTATAATATAGTTATTTGACATATAGTTTATTTAGAGTAGCAACATGCATGTTGTTAGACTTCAGTAGCTTCCGATTGTCTCGGGAGGCCGTGAAGGCAGCAGGGGGGGTAGGAGCGATCCAGGGCACGTGCATGTGTTGGCTCATATGTTGAGCTCTTGATTTGTGAAATAAAGAGCCGGTTACCAAACCCACGTCTTGCCTGGTACTTTGGTAAAGCTACAATATAGTTATATACTAGATCTGTGGAATAATTGGGGCCGCAACTGACAACCAGGCTGACAAAGAGGCTGACGTCAGCGGCACACGTAGATCCGGAATCGACCGCTGTTTTTTGTTTTTTTGACAGCGGATGAATATTCCAGTGGATTGAATGATTTGGAGTGACACGGATGGTTCGTTAAAATACTTATTTATATTACATTTATTTGATATATCTAATCTGACGTCAGCAGCCCACGTAGTTCTGGCATCAACAGCTGTGTATTTTTCTTCTTTTTTTTTTGACACAGATGATAAATATTCCAATGGATTTAATGATTTAGAGTCACGGATGGTTTGTTAAAATTGTTCTTTATACAGTGGAGCCGCAGTTTTCGAACACAATCTGTTCCAGAAGGTTGTTCGAGAAGCGAATCGTTCAAATTCCAAATCCTGTTTTTTCATTAGAAAAGATTGCGGAAAAAATTAATCCGTTCCGAGCAAAATCGTGCAGCGTTTCTGGCTTTTTTCACTATTTTACACCATAAACTGTATAAATAAGTGAGTAAGTGATATATAAATGAATAATATAAATAATAAACTGAATTAATAGAGTAGGCTAGGCTGGGGAATGTATTGCCGTATCTGTAGCAACTTACTTGTGTGTTTCATTCTAATATTAAAAGATATCTTTTTAAATTGTGAGGGGGGAAAAAAGCACATCAAAAGATTTTTTTTTTTTTACCAATGAAAGACATTTCAAAGATCATGTGAAAGAAAACAGCAAAAATGTTTTCTTATTTCAAAATAAAAAAAACCCTGCAGAAATTCTAATGAAAGATAACATGCAGTATACGTACTGTATCAAAGTTCGTGTGCAGCAAAAACATTTTCTTTCATTTCAAAAAACAAAAAAAACCCTGCAGAAATTCTAATGATAGATAACATACAGTAAACGTACTGTATCAAAGCTTGTGTGCAGCAAAAATAGCAAAACCATTTTCTTTCTTAATTTCAAAAAAGAAACTGCAGAAATTCTAATGAAAGGTAACATACAGTGCACGTACTGTATAAAAGTTTGTGTGCAGCAAAAACAGCAAAAACATTATTTAACGTACAGTACGTATCCCCCCCAAGAAAAAAGTTTATTGGTCCCCTCCCATAAAAACATCAGGAAACTTTTCTGTAGGTGTGGTTTCTATCGCAAATCCTTTCCTTTTTCAAAAGAACCTATCAAGTGTAACTTGTTTCTGCCTTCTATTAAGAACTTTGCGGAAGTTGCTAATGACAATGTCATTAAAAGCATTCATAGCTCTGATGCTTCCAGCTTTTCGGGATGATAAAGTTCCACAAAGTTCTGCAGTTCATACCACATATCTTTTATGACAGCAGTTGGGGCATCCTTCCTTCTTTTGTCATCAGAAGACATTTCCTCCTCCAATGTCTTCTTCTGCTCCTCCTGCAGGTCCAAGAGTTTTTCTGTTGTAAGCTTGAGCCCATGTTCCTCCAGCAGCTCCTTGACATCATCGCTGTCCATCTCCAAACCGAGATGTTGACCCATATTAACAATCTCATCAATGAGTTGCCTTGACTCTTGAGATCCCTCCTAAACATCAGCAGCTGTGCTGGTGCTAGCAACACTTTCAACCCCTTCTGACTCGCTCCCAGTAACGCAATCGAGCCACAATTCCCTCCATGCCTAGTTCTTGGTCCTATACGAAACTTGGTTCCATGCTTTGTCGACGATGGTGATGCAGTGGTAGATATTAAAATGATGTCTCCAAAAATCATCAAGGGTTAATTGAGTGTCACTCGTGACCTCGAAGCATCGTTGAAAGAGGAATTTTGTGTATAATTTTTTGAAATTAGAAATGACTTGCTGGTCCATCGGTTGAAACAACGGTGTGGTGTTCGGAGGAAGAAACTTGATTTTGATGAGCTCAAATTTATCATCCTCCAAACCTGGAGGTTGGGCAGTAGCATTATCCATTTGGAGAAGGCATCGTAACGGCAACTTCTGCTCCACCACTTCTGCTTTGTATTAGACCTCCATATAACTGGCAATCTACTCTTCAGAGATGGGACCAAGTCACACCTGTGCAAGTCTCAAGTAAGTCTCAAGTCTTAACCTTAAAGTCTCAAGTAAGTCCCAAGTCATTTTTTTCTTGGGCAAGTCAAGTCAAGTCACAGATTATGTCAAGTCAAGTCCTTTAATAGGTCAAGTCAAGTCCAAGTCAAGTTATTGCAATTTTACCCGCAGAATCTGATTTTAGTAACGTGAAAAGACAAGATATCAGTAACTTTAAGTAACCATCATTGTCCAATTTGTCTAACCTGCTTAAAAAACAAGACAATAATTTGGATTTGCACTGTAATTATTGCTATTCAGTAAAATACACCTCATACAATGATTTATTGACAGCTCAATCTGAACAAATTAACATCTGCCGACAGTGTCTGACACATTTGAGTTGCAAATATGAAAAAAGAATCAGAAAAAAATTTGAAAGAAGAAACACACTAAAGAACATTAGAAACATTTTATGTTTCATCTGTAACATCTGGAGACACCATCTGGAGAGCTCTATGAACTTTAAACGGACAAAGTTTGAAGTTGTCGTCTGGCTGCCTGAAATGTTTCTGTTGCATATATTGCACTGTGCTCTCCGTCTTTTGCCGTCATAAAAGTAATTACGATAGCCGAAAGTGATGACTCGCGGTACTGCTCTCACTGACATGTTTGTGCATGTCTGATATAAAGGGGCGTGATTCTCCAATAAACATGTTGGGTACATAGAGAGGGCACGACTGATTGACAACGCCATTCTCAGCCTGCGCTCCTACCATGTTATCGATATATATTTTTTTTAATTATTATCAATTTTAATTCTTTATTTTTCAAACTGAAAACATAAACTAAATAACACTGAAGTCATTCAAGTCATCGTGTCTCAAGTCAAGTCCCGAGTCTTTAACTTCCAAGTCGAGTCTCAAGTTTATTTTTTGTCACAAGTCATCAAAACAGCGACTTGAGTCGACTTGAGTACAAGTCACAGTGACCAGCTCAGTGGCCTAGTAGTAGAGTGTCGGCCCTGAGACTGAAAGGTTGTGGGTTCAAACCCCGGCCGGGTCATACAAAAGACTATAAAAATGGAACCCATTGCCTCCTTGCTTTGCACTCAGCATTAAGGGTTGGAATTGGGGGGTTAGATCACCAATACACCACCAAATCACCAAATGATTCCCGAGCACGGCACCGCTGCTGCTCACTGCTCCCCTCTCCCCCAGGGGATGGATCAAAATCAAATGGGGATGGGTTAAATGCAGAGGACACATTTCACGACACCCAGATTTGTGTGAGACGATGATCATTGGGACTTGACTTGAGTCCCCATCTCTGCTACTCTTCATAATATACTGCTCAAAAAAATTAAAGGAACAGTTTTTTTTTTATCAGGGTATGGCATGAATTCAATTACACTTTCCTGATAAGGTTTTGGTCAGGCACGTGGCAGAGGGGGTTGTTAATCACTTTCAGCTGCATAGGTGTTGCTGGAATGAACAACAGGTACACTAGAGGGGCAACAACGAGATGGTCCCCAAAACAGGACTGGTTTTGCAGGTGGAGGCCATTTTAAGCTCCTCCCTCTTGATCTTTTTTAACTGTTTTTCCACAAGTGTTGGCTTTAGCAAGTCATTATCACGACTGGAAGCATGAGGCGATTTCTTAACCCTCCTGAAGTTGCGCAGATTGTCCAACTCCTCCAGGATGACATATCCATGCGTGCTGTTGCAAGAAGATTTGATGTGTCTCCCAGTACAATCTCCAGAGCATGGAGGAGATTCCAGGAGACAGGCAGTTACTCTAGGAGAGCTGCACAGGGCCGTAGACGGTCCTCATCCCATCAGCAAGACCGATATCCGCTGCTTTGTGCAAGGAGGAACAGGTTGAGCACTGCCCGAGCCCTACAGAATGACCTTCAACAGGCTACTGGTGTGAATGTTTTTGCCCAAACGGTCAGATGCAGACTTCAGGAGGGTGGCCTCAGGGCACGACGTCGTGTAGTGTGCCCTATGCTCACTACTCAGCACCGTGGAGCTCGATTGGCATTTGCCATAGAACACCAGAATTGGCAAGTCCGCCACTGGCGCCCTGTGCTTTTCACAGATAAGAGCAGGTTTACCCTGAGCACCTGTGATAGATGTGAAAGGGTCTGGAGAAGCCAAGGAGAGTGCTATGCTGCCTGCAACATCATTCAGCATGACCGGTTCGGTGGTGGGTCAGTGATGGTCTGGCAAGGCATTTCCATGGAGGGACGAACAGACCTCTACAGGCTAGAGAACGGCAGTCTGACTGCCATTAGGTATCGGGATGAAATCCTTGCACCCATGGTCAGACCCTACGCTGGTGCAGTAGGTCCCGGGTTCCTCCTGATCCACGACATTCCTGGCCTCATGTGGCAAGAGTATGCAGACAGTATCTGGAGGATGAAGGAATTGACACAATTGAATGGCCCTCACGATCACCTGATCAAAACCTGATAGAACATCTTTGGGACATAATGTTTTGGTCTGTCAGACGCCGCCAGGTTGGTCGTTAGACTTTGCAGGAGCTCACTGATGCCCTAAGACAGATCTGGGAGGACATCCCACAAGACACCATCCGTTGTCTCATTAGGAGCATGCCGCGACGTTGTCAAGCATGCATACAAGCATGTGGGGGCTACACAAGATATTGAAAAGAGTTTTGAATTGCAGAAATTGAATTTAGGCAAAATGGACGAGCCTGCCACATCATTTTTTTCACTTTGATTTTTGGGGTGTCTATGTATATACTGAGTCCTCTGTAGGCTGAAAACTTTTATTTCCATCAAAAGATGTGGCATCCTTTTGTTCCTGAGACATTAAACTGTCCATATCAGGATAGATGGAAGTGTTCCTTTAATTTTTTTGAGCAGTGTATTATTCACAGAATGGTACACAAGAAGCGGCTTCATTTTACAATCGCCGCTTGCATTACCACAAAGCAAAAGAGTAAATCTGTCCTTCATAGGCTTGTGACGCAGCAGCGACATTTCCTCACATGTGATGTAGGTACTTTGTGCCATTTTCTTCCAAAATAGACCAGTTTCATTGCAGTTAAAAACTTGCTGGGGAAGGTATTCCTCGGCCTTGATATATCTGGCGAATTCCACTTTAAACCTTTCTACAGCCTACCTTTCTTTCCATTTCTCTTTCTAAATTTGTCGAACCATCCTCTGCTTCCCATGAAAAAAAAAACTTCAGGAACCAGACTAGGGTCTTTTTTTTCTCCAGGTCCTCAAAAAGATGTCTCGCTTTGGCACAAATGGTGCCCTCAGTAACAGTATTCCCCAATAACTGTTGCTCATTATTGAAAATTAGCAAGAGGTTTTCAACTTCTTCCAGCACCTGTGGCCGTGTTTTGGTAAGCGCAGTCGCCCCTCTCGCAACATTACTTCCTTTAAGAACGTCTTTGTTTTTCAGGATCGAGCATATTGTTGATTTTGCCATGGAAAACTCCCGCGTCATCTCTGACAGACGCACACCGGACTCGTATTTTGTGATTAATTGTTTTTAAATTCAACCGATTTGCGCACTACTTTCCTCTTTCCTTTCAGCTTTACTGCTGCCACTTGCTTCCTTTGGAGGCATGATTAGAGTTAATGCGATACTCAGAGTAACGAGAATGTAATAACGAACGGAGTCAGCGCATCCTCTCGGCTCATCTCGCGAGGTTCGAACACCGAATTTTGTTAGACAACCGAAGCAAAAAAATTTAGAATTTTTTGTTCGAACACCAATTTGTCCGATAACCGGGACATTCGAAAACTGAGGCTCCACTGCATTACATTTATTTGATATATCTAGTCTGTCGTCAGCGGCGCACGTAGTCTTTCCGCCGTCAACAGCTCTGTGTGTGTGTGTGTGTGTGTGTGTGTGTGTATTTTTTTTTTTTAATGACACAAGACGAAGATTCCGATGCATTTAAAGATTTGGAGTGACACGGATGGTTCGATAAAATTGTTGTTTATATTATTTTATACGTAGTTTATATATTGTTATATGGGCCTGTGAAAAAATTTGAACTGCAACCCACTGCTGACGTCGAACTTGTTTACATAAAGGAGGACAAACTCGATCAATGGCTTTAATGATTTGGAGTGACACAGATGGTTTGATATATGTGTTATGTTAAAGTCATTTGAATGACTGTTAATGTTACATCAGGCCCATTCTCAGCTTCTCGTTTGTGTTATGTCACGTTAGCATACCTGTTGTTGCTGGTTCATGTCTGTTTTTGGTGTTGGATTTTGTCAAATAAATGTCCCCCAAAATGCGACTGAAACTCCGGAGTGACTTATATGTGTTAGTTTTTCCTCTATATTGTGCATTTTATGGCTGATGCGACTTGTATTACGATCCGACCTTTAGTCTGAAAAATACGGTACATTGTATATTGTATATACTCATAGCAATACTCATAGCAATGGGAAAGCTGTGACCCTGAGTGTTCTTTTGGATTTTTAGACCTCATATACATGTATACTATTGCAAGGCTAAAAATAAGTGTTTTCACATTGCTTTTTGCAAGTCAAACATCTCATTTTGTGCCTCAAAACTATAATGAATAACAAAACTGATCAAAGATATTTAAGTGTTTGTGATATGCCAAAATAGATACAGTGGGGAGAACAAGTATTAAATACACTGCAGATTTTTCAGGATTTCTCACTTGCAAAGCATGTAGAAGTCTGTAATTTCTATCATAGGTGTATCAAGTTCTGTTTTACTGATGTATCAAATATTTATTTCAATAAAATGTAAATTCATTATTTAAAAATCATATAATGTCATTTTCTGAATTTTTGTTTTAGATTCTATCACTTACAGTTGAAGAGTACCTATAATGGAAATTACAGACTTCTACATGCTTTGCAAGTGAGAAAACTTGAAAAATCAGCAGTGTATGAAATACTTGTTCTCCCCACTGTAGGAGTAAAGAAATAATTTCAAAATACTTTTATTTTTATTGTATTGTAGCTAATAGCTACATGTCTGACGTTTTCAACTACAGCATGAGCATTGTTAAAAAGCTTCCATCAAAAGTGACATAATTTATATGTCAAGTTGTCATTTGAAACAATGTCAACTTTGCATCAAAAGTGACATAATTTACCAAATGACACTTAATGATATCTGTCATAAGGATTCATTCATATTCATGACAGGTGTCATGTCATGAATATGACAGTCTTATGACAATGTTATGAACAAAATTCAAATAAAGTGTTACCGATCTTTCTTAGCTTTATTTTCATTGATCACAGCAGGATGCTCATTCAACATGAACTTTCATCGACGATTTATGATGGACATGTCCCAAAAACATTTGCGGGTGGGCGAGGGTGCAATCTTTGTGGACATCTCGCTCACTGCCCCTCTAAACAGCGCTGACAGCGAGACCTTAATACCACTGAGCTGCAAACAACTACGAGTTTTTTCAAAGGTAACGAATGTTGCATTCTCCTCAGGGTTTGTTCGAGGTCTCAAATGTTTGCCAAACTGTCACCAGATGTTTGCCTGTACTTTTCTTATCTGAAGGAAATTTCGAGCATGAACATTGGTGAACATTTGCAACCTTGAACAAAGCCTGATTAACCCTGATGTGAATCAGCATTTTGCTATCTTTGCCAAGAGTAGGAAATATTTTCCCCTGAGTGGGATAGGGGCTTAAGGCTGCTACTAGTGCAACTAGTGCATTGAACAAAAAAAACCAAAAAAAAGATCATAATGAAAGAGCGGAATTGCTTCAGAAGTAATCAATAGCACTGAAACATTGGCAAGCTGGTTGATATATTATTAATCTGAATGTTAAAATCTGCAGTGTTATTGAAAGGGTTAGGAAAAAGTAGTTAATTTGAGCCTACCCCCAAAAATTCAAATAAATTATGACGAGTCAAACGTTGATGTGACTCTCATGTCCGTGGTGAGCATGTATTGTGTCACACATCAACATAGTCAGCATTACATTGGGGTTAATGACATTTATGGAAATTGCATATATTTATTTATCAGTTCAATCTTTATTCATTAGATGTTTTTCCTACCTTTGGAGTTATATTCAAATATTTCTGCCCCTCTCTGTCTTAGAAAACCATCTTCATCCAATTTGTACTGAACATCACCCAGACGAGTGATTCGATCTCTGAGGTCGTAACGGAGAGGTGTCAACCGACCACTGTTTCCCGGATTCAACAGATGTAAATTCCCATTTAGGTCATAATTATACCTGCAAGTTTAGTTTGTATGACTATTAACAACATAAATCTTTTTTAAATGTCATTATAAAAATCTTATATGGTGACCTTACCTCCACATCATTTTATCATTGAGTGAGACTGTCTGCAACTGTCCATCAACATCATATTCATAGCCATATTTGGTCGTATTGGCAAATGGTCCAATCTTAATCTCACGCTTCGTGACTCGTCCCATGTTGTCATACTGAATGGTGATCCAGTACATCAGAGATCTGAAGATCTCATACTGGATCTCTTTGATGCGACCATGCTGATCAAAGTGTTTGGTGTAGGTCATAACTGCTGTGGAGATTATCTAACAATGGAAGACAATCAGATGTTTGAATTCCCAACTTCTTCAATGTTTCAAACTCATTCTGCAGTCACGTGTGTCATGTTCACAACCAGCTAATTTTAATGTAGGACTTTCATACTATTTCCCCCAAATTAACCAAAGGTGTCTCACCTGGTTGATGTCATAATAGATGACTCCAAACTTTCCGAATTGCTCCACTTTTCCGGATATGTCATCAAATTGATAGAGATCGATTGGCAGTGGCGTTTCATTGATTACAGCCTGCATACTGGTGACTCTGAAACTGTTGTCGTAGGTGTAGTCAAAACGTGCATTCACCATCCCATCCTCACTGAAGCGAAATATTTGTCGGTCAACCAGTGGGCCAATTTGGCGGTATCGTATGGAACATATAAACCCTTCAGTCTGCAAGTTGACTGTCTTCAGCACACCTGCCGTCTCATCATATGTAAAACTGACGCGAGTTGAATCATACAGAATCTCTGCCATCTTGTTCTGAGAAGAAAGAAAAAACAGTGTCATATTGGTGTGCGACAATGGATACTGTCTACATCCTATAAGCTTCTGTGTAGTTTATACAAGCTGTCAAACATTCCTGTACATTCACCACTGCAGCATCTATGAAAGTATATCAGACCTCCAACACCCTGGAGACTGCCTGATATTGCTTGTCTGCTTTCTGATTTCCCTGTGCATCATTGATTTCACTCTGGTGTCAAAAACCAAACAAAACAGAAACCTGGCGCAAACATCCATCTTTGAGTCCTTTGAGTGAGTTCTCTATACCATTGAGACTATACTATAATCTGCAATCAGACACTATGTAAAAACTATATGAAAGAAAACAATACTCCTTTTTCTATACACAATAATACATAGTTCATGTACTATACACACACACACATCTTACTTTCCGGACTTTAAGTCGCAGTTTTTTTCATAGTTTGGCTAGGGGTGCAACTCATAATCAGGAGAGACTTATATGTGAAATTATTTACACATTATTACTTGACCATTAACACATGACTTACTTTCTATAGTTTAGTTGATCACTTCACGTTATTTTCACTTTAAACCGCATGAGGGCGTATTAGGCCTGTGGAATAATTGGAGCCACAACTGACAATGAGTCTGACTTCAGCGCTGCATGTATTTCCAGAGTCAGCAGCGGCGTTGTTTATAAGTGACACGGAGGACAAAGATTTTGATGGATTTAATGATTTGGAGCGACACAGATGGTTTGATAAACATGTTATTTATGTTATAGTTATTTGAATGTTACATAAGGCACGTTCTCAGTTTATGTAACATTAGCATAGCGTACTGTTTAGCCTGTTGTTTCCTATTCATGTCTGTTCTTGGTGTTGGATTTTGTCAAACAAAGTTACCCCAACAATGCCACTATATATATATATATATATATATATATATATATATATATATATATATATATATATATATATATATATATATATATATTATATATATGCTAAAACCTTTAAATAAATCAAATGCACACACCTGTCTGCGATATTTGTATAATATACGCCGTCCAGTTCCAAGATGGGCAACTCTAAGGAGCTGATAGAAGAGAAAAAAAACATCATAACATTTTCAGATTATACAACATATTTGTGTCTGGACAATGTCCATCACCTAAAAGCAGGCATGTGTATGTTTTTCAATAGTTAACACAGTTACCAGGTGTTTTAATCACACATAATTTCATAGTAATACTTTGCACACCTCTGTAGTGTCATTAATATTCAAGGCTGTCAATTTATGACCAAATCTTAGATTGAGATTCTCAATTCCTTGAAAAAAAGGTTTGCATTGTTTAAATGACAAACTTAGCCAGTTACTTTTGGGCGATGAAATACTGTGAACCTTTTGAACTGTTTTTTAATGTCATTATGATTTTATTGTTCATAAACTTTACTACAATATACAGTCTTTACTACAGAATATTAATATGAAACTTTATTAAATTATTATACGTTTTCACGGCAGCTTTAGTTTTAGAACCTCCAAACAACACATTCTAGGAGATTGAAGGGTTTAACCTTTTGTTTTATATCTATCGAAAAAACTGTTTAATTTGTGTTCATTTTGGCATAAGATGTTTAGTTAAACATCTGGATTACTTACACGATTCTGACCAGTGTGGCTGCTTGCATACCCACACACTTCCTGATCAGTGATTTGAGGTGAGTATTATTGCGCACATTCCTTATTGGTGAGTGTTTGTATTAGGCGGCTATGGCAGGAACGGGTCCTCAGATGTGCACGCCCCGGACCGACTTTCACTGCCCACCGGGCGTGAGCTTTGGCGTTACTCCTGTTTCCACTAGATCTTTTTCTTCAGCATCACAAATGAAAGTATAGTATGAGAGTGTGAGATCGGACAGAAACGTGCGAGACTCTCACTCAAAGCCCAAGCGTTGACAGCTCTGAATATTGTATTCACTGTTGTCACTCCATCCGGAGTTGGAAAGTCCATTAGGACTTTAAAAATATTTTCTAAATTTTAGCTGTCATTCTATCTGTCACAATAATGTGACCAGCGCAGTGCAGTTGCACGGTCGGCGGCGCGCTACGGTTACCTGTTCAGCAGTGCGCTGCAGTTGTGCGATTGGACAAAATTAAGCTTAAAATTTGGAAAGTACATCAGGACTTTAAAAATAGTTTGTAAATTTCAGTGATGGCTCTGTCACAAAAATGCGACCAGCGCAGTGCAGTTGTGTGGTCGGCGACGTGCGACCTTCTGGAATGGATTGTGGTCGAAAACCGAGGCTCCACTGTACAAACTTTTCCTTGTTTTATGGGGACTTGTTATTCACGCTCACTTTTTTTGTCTTTGTAAAAGTAAAATTACGTTGCAGGTATCAAACACATAGGCTGCTTAAAAGGGGCTGGCAAGTGTGCAAGAATTCATGAGCCCTGGAGTATGTTGACCAAAGCATATAAGGAACGGTATATGCTTAAGATATTGTTTTATTCTTAGGCTCTATATTCTCTGAAGCTACTTTCAGGAAAAAGTGGATATCTATTGCACAGTTGTACTGTATCTAATCTAAACCTGCCGTTGCAGCAAATTACGTAAAAGTAATGTCCATATCCATTGGTACTGGGGTACACACCTGTCCATCTTCAGAATAGTCCACAGTAACTGAGGCGTTGCTCTCAGGTGGAGTGTAGATATTTCTGTAGTAGCCAATGGATCTGATGGTCTGCATGGTGTGTCGAGCCACGCTTGGCATGGTAACAGCTGACAAGCGGTCCTCTGAGTCATAATCGAAAATGTACTGGTGTTGGCTATGCAGCAGTAACACCATGGACTGTTGAGACAAAAAGCAACAGTATGTAACATATCCACAATACGGCAAGTAGGGGTATGGACAACATACCTTAAATGACCTTAAGAAAATGTGTATGTGTGTGTGTGTGTGTGTGTGTATATATATATATATATATATATATATATATATATATATATATATATATATATATATATATATATATATATATATATGCCATCCTAAAAGCAGTAAAGCTATCCTATCATAATAGCTTATAATAACTATTGTTATTCCCGTCCTTTATTATTAATGTGAAGGCGAAGGAATTCCCACTTACCATAAATTCCACATTTTCAAATTTGAAATTCCACCAAATTCTCCAAAATTGCGTTTTTCACCTCTAAATTCCACATTTTTCCACCGATTCAACCCATTCCAACATTATTCACCTTGTGTTTCCCATATTCACCCCCTTGACCCCCACTTCCACTATGCTTCCACAATTTAACCCTTGACCCACACTTCCAGTGTGGCGGCCATCTTGGATTGACCCTGAAGTGACCCCAATGAACCCTGAATGGACCGGAAGTGACCCCAGGTAACCCCGAAGTGACCCAAAATAAACTGGAAGTGACCTCAGGCAAATCGGAAGTATCCATAAATAGACCGGAAGTGACCTCAGGCAAACCAGAAGCGACCCAAAATAAACTGGAAGTGACCTTGGTAAACCGGAAGTGACCTTTGTAAACCGGAAGTGACCCAAATAAACCAGAAGTGACCTCAGCTAAACCAGAAGTGGCATAAATTGAACCAGAAGTGAGCCAAATAAACCGGAAGTGACCTCAGCTAAACCGGAAGTGACCTAAATTGAACCAGAAGTGACCTCAGCTAAACCAGAAGTGGCCTAAATTGAACCAGAAGTGAGCCAAATAAAAATGTTTAAAAATGTGAAAATATACAGACAGTATTAAAAAATGGGGGCTGTTTAATAGAACAAACTACGTTACAATAAAAAAAAAAATTGAACATTATACAACTAGCACAACTATAAATGTGCAGTCAAAGTCTGCTTTATTGTCAATGTCTTCACTTGTTAAGACACACAAAGAGATCAAAATTACGTTTCCCACCGTCCCACGGTGACTAGACACATTACACAACACATACAGCAAATAGCACAAAGAGTAAAAACTTAATAGACAAGAGTGATTAATAAGTAATAAGTAATAAGCAAATAACCCAATAAATAAACAATAAATAAATAAATAGACAAATAAGAGGAGAAAAATGGAGCAAGCGTGCATACCGCAGAATATAGCCAGAATATAGCGCAAAAGAACAGGACGTTATGCAGCCGAGGGGGGAGAGAATTCAGGATCCTGACAGCTTGGAGTATGAGGCTGTTGGTGAGTCTGGTGGTGCGGGAGCGCAGGCATCTGTACCTCTTCCCAGGGGGCAGAAGATCAAACAAAGAGTGAGCAGGGTGACTTACATCACACAATCGCGGTCGCCTTGCGGGTGAGACGGGAGGTGTAAATGTCCTTCAGGGAAGGGAGTGAAGCCCCAATGATCTTACTAGCAGTGTTCACTATGCGCTACAGGGCCTTCGTGTTGTATTCAGTGCAGCCATTACCCCACACAGCAATACAACTGGAGAGGATGCTCTCAATGGTGCCACGGTAGATAGAATGTGGTCATGACGGCAGGAGGAGCACTTGCTCGCCTGAGTTTCCGCAGAAAGTAGAGGTGGCACTGAACTTTCCTCGCCAGCGGCGCAGCGTTGGTGGTCCAGGAGAGGTCCTCACTGATGTGCACCCCCAGGAATCTGGTGCTGCTCACTCTCTCCATCACAGCACCGTCGACGGTCAGCGGCAGGTGTTGGGTGTTACCCTTCGGGAAGTCAACAACAATCTCTTTGGTCTTGCTGACGTTCAGCAGGAGGTTGTTGTGTCCCTGCACCACGTAGCCAGAAGGTCGATCTCTGAGCTGTATTGAGACTCGTTGCTCCCGGTGATGAGACCCACCACAGGCGTGTCGTCGGCATATTTCAGCACGCGGTTGCTGCTGTACGTTGCAGCGCAGTCATGCGTCAGCAGGGTGAAGAGCAGCGGACTGAGCAGCCTTGCGGGGCCCCCGTGCTCAGCATGATGCTGCCAGAGACATTGTCGCCAACACGTACTACCTGAGGCCTCTGACAGAGGAAGTCCAGTAGCCAGTTTCAAAGGTAGGTACTGAGGCCCAGCTTGTCGAGTTTGCAGATGAGACGCTGTGGAACAATGGTGTTGAATGCAGAACTGAAGTCCACAAACAGCAATCTCACATACGAGTCTCTGTTTTCCAGGTGGGTGAGGGCAGAGTGGTGGGCAGAGCAGACAGCATCCTCAGAGGACTGATTGGCTCGGTACGCAAACTGGAAGGGTCTATGGTGGAGGGAAGAACAGATCTGACGTGCGCCATGACAAGCTGCTCAAAGCACTTCATGACGATGGGTGTCAGTGCCACAGGGCGGTAGTCATTGAAGCAGGAACGAGCAGTTTTTTTCGGCACAGGTATGATTGTGGCAGCGTTGAAACATGACGGGACGATGGCCTGCTGCAGGGAAATGTTAAAGATGTCCGTGAAGACATCCATCAGCTCCTCAGCGCAGTCCTTCAGCGCTCGACCCGGGATGTTGTCCGGGCCCGCCGCCTTATGGGTGTTGATAGCGGCAAGCGCCCTCCTCACGCTAACGGCAGAGAGGCTGCTCGTTCGAAGGGGGAGGGGTCTTCAGCGGGCAAGTGCTGTTCTGAGCGTCGAAACAAGTCATCATCTGCAAATCCTCCTCCAGCGATTTTCTTTTTTTGTCCCTCTCCGCACCGCTTTTCCTCTTCTTTTTACCACGTTCGAAGTCCATTATCATCACTTGCACCGCTCGCAAGATACAGCAGACGGCACCTGACATCGTAACACACCCTTTCCTCTACACGCGCTCTGTGTGGTTGATACGGACTGTATGGTGGGTGTTAATTGATATAAACCTCCTCTTCTTTCCCTCCTCACATGCTCCTGGCCTAAAAAACCCCCAAACAAATTAAACAAAAAAACAAAACAAAACTGAGAGACGCAGGCCAAACCTTGGCCGGCGCTTCGGGAATGCTTTTGAGGTTTTCCTTGCCCTTTTGGGATCTCAATATTAGGGGATGCTTTGAGAATAAATGTCAATTGTTTGTCTATGTGAAGCCCTTTCAGACTGCTTGTGATTTAGGGCTATACAAATAAAGTTGACTTGACTTGACTTGGAAGCCGTTGCCGTGCGGCTGACAGTACCAGCTTTTTCAATAAAAACATGAACATACAAACATGTTTGTCAATTGTCAATTTCCATCTTTAGACGCTAGGTTCTGTGTCCTTTATTTTCTTTTCAAGTTCTCACTCGCGTTGTGCATGAGGTGGGTCAATGACCACTCATAGAGTCGGAAAACTCAACAGTTGCACCAAAAAGTAATGAAGACGTGAGCACATTACAAGGAGTTCGTGGAAGCACACAATAATTTTTGAGTCCAACTTTTTTTGTGTCTTCCCGTATTTGTTTGCAAGTGTAGAAAATTAGAACAAATAGTCAGAGGTAAAAATAAAGTGACACCGTAATTTTCGGACTATAAGTCGTGGTTTTTTTCACTTTGGGTGGGGGGGCGACTTATACTCAGGAACGACTTGTGATTTTTTTCACAAATTTTTTAAAATTCAAAAATCCGCGATGTAGTGAAACCGCGATAAACAAACCGCGATATAGCAAGTGATTACTGTCATTTAAACTGCAAGTGACGTCACCGGCACAGCGCGGCGGTTGTTTACATAAAGGAAAAAGGATTCCATCACGGGATGACGAAGATGACAAAAGGCCCCACGTTTGAAAGATTTATTGATTTGGAGTGACACAAGGTTTGAAAAACGTATTTATGTTATAGTTATTTGATATATTTTATTTTGTGTAGCAATTTGTATATGTTTTTATCGTTACAGCCAGCTCAGTGGCCTAGTAGTAGAGTGTCCGCCCTGAGACTGGAAGGTTGTGGGTTCAAACCCCGGCCGGGTCATACCAAAGACTATAAAAATGGAACCCATTGCCTCCCTGCTTGGCACTCAGCATTAAGGGTTGGAATTGGGTAGTTAGATCACCAAAAATGATTCCCGAGCGCGGCGCCGCTGCTGCTCACTGCTCCCCTCTCCCCCAGGGGATGGATCAAAATCACATGGGGATGGGTTAAATGCAGAGGACAGAGCCCTTTGAGACTGCTTGTGATTTAGGGCTATATAAACTTGACTTGATTGATTGATTACAGTTCAGTAGTTGTTGGCTCCTTGAACTCTTGTTTTGTTAAATAAAGAGCAGTTTACCAAACCCATGTCTTTCCTGGTACTTTGTTAACGCTACAATATCGTTATATACTAGATCTGTGTGGCGCGCGTGCGGAGTTGTTGACATAAAGGATGAGGAATTTGATCGATGGATTTAATGATTTGGAGTGACACAGATGGTTTGATATTGTTGTTATATGATTGTTATTTGAAATATACTTTATATATCGTTATATAGCTCTGTGAAATAATTAGAAATGCAACTTAGAACGAGTCCGATGTCAGCGACGATGCGCATATGCGGCATTGTTTACATAAAGGACAATCGATGGATTTAATGAATTGGAGTGACACAGATAGTTTGATAAACGTGTTATTTATGTAATACTTATTTGAATAACTCTGAATGTTACGTCAGGCCTGTTCTCAGCTCCTCGTTTGTGTATACGTCACGTTAGCATACCGTATCGTTTAGCCTGTTGTTGCTGGTTCATGTCTGTTCTTGGTGTTGGATTTTGACAAATGAATTTGCCCCAAAAGTGCGACTTATACTACGGTGCGACTTATATGTTTTTTTTTTCACTTTATTGTGCATTTTATGGCTGGTGCGACTTATAATCTGGAGCGATTTATAGTTCGAAAATTACGCTAATTGTTGTTATAATGGTTTGAGTAAGTACAAATAAAACGGTTGTTTTGGGTTTTTCTGTGTTTTACACAGCAATAGGGTAAAAAGTGTGACTTTTGAGATAGTCCGGCACGTATTATTTGCTTTTACATTGAGTCCTATGGAAAACATTGCTTCTGCTTACGAAAGTTTCTATTTCCAAACCGATGGAGGAACCAATGAAGTTTGTGAGTAGACATGCCACTGTAAGGCTTTATTAACCCTACCCCATACTAAACCAGGGATGAGAATGTCAAATGTGAAAAAACACTGAAAAGTAGCCGGGAGTCTGGGGGGCCGATGACGGGAGTCAAAAAGAGCCGGGAGTCTGGGGGGCTGATGAGATATCTCTCTCTCTCTCTAATTCAAATTTTATATATATATATATATATATATATATATATATATATATATATATATATATATATATATATATATATATATATATATAATGGAATTATTAATCCATTCCATTAATAAATTCCCACACTGTTCTGTGCATGTATTATACTTTTACAGTAAATAAAAAAACAAACATAAAATTGTCACGTCCCAATTCCACCTGTGGCTCGGTTGATGCTTTTCCTTCACACCCAACCCTTTTGCGCTTGTCCTCAGTCATGTGTGCGGTGACTGTCCCTTGTTACACGCTCATAAGGGCATGTAGTACTTAAACACCATTCCCATAACTCTTTGTCGGTTCGTCTAGCTTGCCGCAAATTATTTTTCCCATTCGTTTCTTATAAAAACTTGCAAAATAGTGAAGCCGCAAAAGGTGACGCACGAACAGATGAGGGATTACTGTACTTGTAGTTACTTCTCTGCATAATACATGCACTTTCTCAGGTTCACAGTACTTTATGTGCTTCTCAGTGGTGTCTCAACCACCCATTTTTTCATGATTGTGGCTATAAAGTAAGGTAACTGGTTCAATCACACGCTCATCATGCAGCAACTGCTGGCGCTCTCGTAAATTGCTTTGTGATACTGCCAATGTCTCTGTAAGTGTAGCAAATCAAACGAATATCAGCACTTAATATCATTTTAACAATGTCAACGTATGACACACAAAATGGGCAGCAATTCATTTTGTACCAATAATATAGTACCATTTAGCCACCAATTATGCAGGGTTGGGTTACTGGGGAATACGCCTAAGCAGGGAAGCCCAGAGATTACTCTCCCCAGCCACTTCGTGTAGCTCTTTTTTGTGTGTGTGTGTGTGTGTGTGTGTGTGTGTTGACGATTGATTGACTGACAGAAGGAATGACGAAACCGCTTGAAATATTAATGGAAGACAATTACACTATCGTTCAACCTGAAACAAATGACAAACTTACAATGACGGACTGGTACCCAGGCCGCTAATGGATGTCAATGATGGACCAGCAAACGCAGGTAAAATGCCCATCTCTGGTAAATGGAACCATACAGTGTGTGGTGGTTACAGAAGATGTCATTTACTAAAGTGAGGGTCCTCAACGACCGGGGTAAGGACAGGCACCAGGCATCAAACCATTTGGTACTGACCTGCACAAAGTCTAACATTTATTTTGAAAATCATGTTATTGACGAAAGGAATTCCGCAAGCTGACAAAAAATAATAAGTAAAAAACAAATGTGTTTGGAAGACCTCTGCAAAAAGGGGAACAGACCAAATAACACAACGTAAGACAATATCTGCAACATAAACTTTCTGGCAGTCTAACTGACAGTCTAACTGGCAGTTATGGTTTTATTGCTAAATGACTCACAAGCACCAAGAAGTACTCTGCATAATGCGTTGTGACAGGCTCATAAAACAGGGCAAGGAAACTACCAAAACTGCTTTGTCACATTGAACTCAAGCAAGAATCACAAACTTTTAATTATTTTAAGGAATACAAATATTTTCCAATCCAAGTGGATATACAGTATTCCCTCGAATAGCGCAAGGGTGAAATAAATAAAAACAATGCCAGCAATAAGGACATACCCACAAAGTAGAGGTTGACTAAGCTTTTTTCTTTTTTTGGGGTGGTTACGCCTCCATTACCCCTTTAAGAGCCCTACACACCAAACGGTTCCCTTCTCTGTAAATACTTGTTTCACTTTACAAATTTCACTTTTAAAACGCAAAATGAAGAATACATGGTGAACTGCAGGCTGTGAGAAGAGCACGCTCTGTCCCCCAGCAGCAGGCGAGTACAACGGAACGTTGGCTAATCCCCTGTACATTCATGTTTTTAAGATAAACAACGGTTCACTTCCCTCTAAATCAGAGGTGTCAAACTTATTTTTGACATGTAATACTTTGTAGATACAGACCATTATGACAGTGAACTCAAATAAATGTTGAATCACCTCATCATATTATATTACATGCAAAAAATCATAGATTACTAGCTTTGACATCAGGTGTCGACGATAGATTTGTTCACTTTTTGTTTGTTACTGTAAAAAGGTTGAAATTTAAGTCTCGCAATATTGTAACATTATTTATTACACATGACAAACATTTTGGTACAGATTTAAGTGGGGCTCATGGAAGTTCACGGGACACATAAAATGACGTGGGGGGGATGATTTTTTTTTTAAGCGCTTGTATGCCAAAACCAGCAGACACAGACACAGCTTCTTCCCCCAGGCTGTCGCTCTGATGAACTCATGCCACTCATAGAGACTCAGAGACATCACTGCACAATAACATCCTGCTCTTGCCACTTAAATGTTTTTAGTTACCTGAATGTTGTCAGTCACTTAAATGTTGTACAGAGGCTGAGATCAACCGGAGTCAAATTCCCTGTTTGGCATGCACAAACTTGGTCAATAAAGCTGGTTCTGAAACCTGTGTTCTAAATACTTGTGAGACTTGATTTTTTTTTTTTTATGCAAAATGAAGAACGGTGTTGATAAAAGAACTATAAAGTGGACTCCATTTGCCATATACCATTCCTTCCCTAACAAACAAACAAACAAACAAACAAACAAACAAACAAACAAACAAACAAACAAACAAAACAAACAAACAAAAAATAAATAAATACATACTATACGTTGACGTTCTTAATCAGCAAAACAGCAAGGTTACGAGAGGTGAACCATGATATAGCAAGGGAACACTGTACTTCCCTAAGTCTGTAAGACAATTTTTTTCGGTAAGGCAGCAATTAGTGGTTCACATTCACATCTGTAGAATACACACCTAAATTTCGATTTTACGCGGACTTTGGGGTCCAGAATTTGGAAATCGCGTTAACCCCGAAAGCGTGTTGTATAGAAAGTGTTTTTTTTTTTAGAAAGGCATGCTGTTAAGCAGCTGAAGGGGTCTCATGCGACTAAACCCTATGTAGTCGCTTTCCGGGGCTGATAAATGGAGTGTTAGGACATGTGCCTTGCACTTGAAAATATGAAAGAGAAACAGAGTTTGGTTGGTGAAGCTCTGAAGAATACTTGCAGGTTCAGCTTCCTCAGCAATCAACATCAATTTACATTAGGCATGATGTTGGGCAGCCAAAGGGGTCGATTCGCCGTCTGTCACCCACACACATCAAAGTATGTTGACATTTAATTAAAATAGAAGCGATACGAGGATGACAATATCAGGCGGATTGAGTAAGTAATTTTGACACAATGTGAATTGGATGAAAGAGGGAATAAAGCAGCCACTTATTCTGCTACTGTGCTCTTTGACTTGTGAGTGACTGTATGACTGGAACAGGTGCTTCTGTGAACCCCCTTTGTGAATCAAAAACAATCCAAGCTATCTGTAACACTGTAAAAAAGCAGTCATAATGATCAAACAGCCCAAGTTCTTATTTTGAAATGTTTTCTGTAAGAATCCAAAGAAGCTTTTCTTGTGTAGTTTTTTATTTTTAAACTGAACCAATAAAGACCTTCTCATAAGCTAACTGCAAGCCATGAGAGGTCTGTCAGTTATGAGGAGCGACTTTCAGAGTTTGGTTCCCTTGTTTCCCACGTAACACCCTCCACAAGGGAACAGTCTTCAGTTAATGCTGCTTCCTATTTGCTTGCAAATTTACAGTGATAACCTTGCTTTGTGTATGGAAGGAACACAGAACTAACCTTTTAAGACAGTATGCTTTTGTGTGTGTGTGTGTGTGTGTGTGTGTGTGTGAGTGTGTGTGCCATTTATCTTTTTATCATGTCTCTGCAGACACATCTGTCTTTGTAGTTCACTGAAAGAAAGATGCATGTGGGCTTCTCTCTTTCCCCTTGAGTTGGTAGAGTTGCTGCACATGGATATGAGTATTAATAAGCAGTCGGACTTAATTTGATATCGTATGATGCTGCCAAAGGTTATTAGTAAAATACAGCAATAAAAGTGTAACAATCTGTCCATAGTAACTGTGTATAAACTGTAGCTCTCCTTTACCTTATCTAAATAGGTGTAGCTCCATGTCTTTCCATCAGCAAATACTCTGGAAATGATCCTTCCTTGACTGTCATACTCCCATTTATCTGTGGTTGGACCCCTTTGCAAGCCAGTTACCTGCCCAGTACTGGACACACACAGAAAACCACACTAGTCAAATCATATTAATATGAGTGTTTAAAAATTGCAACTTAGATGGCTACCTTGTAATACATTACTTCAAGTCCTTATCTACTTTTTTTTTTAAAGTTAGACCACAGCTAAAATAGATATTGATTAATCACTCCCTGACATTGTCTACCTTGTTGGGCAATAGTTTTTAGATGTTCTTAGAATCTGTGTGTCTGAGGCTAAGATACTGCAAAAGAAAACAGCTCTTTGAGAAAAGTATCTTTGATGGTAAGCTACTTAAAATCAAAGTGTGGGATCTGATGGGATGCTGAGTAGGGTATTTGAATTTGAGTGTTGACTAGTGGTACAGGAATCAAGTGATGTGTCACTGTAGCCTACAAGTTAGCATTGACTTGCCACTCAGGATTAATTGTGCTAATTTTTATCACACATTAATTTGCAATGTAATTAATCAATTTAATAACGCGTTAAACTGATAGCCCTAGTTAGAATGTGACAAGATAGGAATGGGAAGAAAACAAAAAGCGCCATGTAACTACAATAAAAAAACATAATTGTGTTAGAATGCAACATAAGCGCCATTCAAACAGAGAATTGTAACTGTGTTAGAATTTAACAAAAGATGGGAAGAAAACAATTCAGGTTTACACATTGCTTTCTCTCTCCCTCTGGTGTATCTCCAAACCCTAATAACTAGGGTCCCAAAAGTACTCCGTGTGTAAGGTGGCCTATAATAAATGATTTGACACTGAATACATAGAATTACATTACAATCCTGATCAAACAAATTTGTGTAAATTCCTCAGGACACAGATGATTACCTGGAGTATGTCAGGTTAACAGTGAGTAACTTGCTGCTTGGAACCCAGAGGGTCGGATGCCCTTGGGTGTCATAAATGATCTTCAGAAGGAACTTCCGGTGATCATCATAAATCTTCTCTGTTCGTAGACTGCGATCGTAATCTACAGACAATAGGTTCCTTCCATTCACCTTTGAATGAAAGAGAGATATGTTCACATTTTACAAGGAAAACAAGGCAGTTACCCAGTAGTGGTGAATTTGTCTGTTAATGTTGAAGGGCAGAGGTGGGATGCTCTGAGTTCTTGAGTTTCCGCGAGTATTTCACCCAGTCTAAGTCAGCCAAACACTTTAGAGCACAGACTTAACAGTACGACGTCACGCATATCACACAGCTGACATGCAACCAATCAATCCGCAAAATATAGCATATCAGGAGTCATCCACGTAGCTGTATCAGACCATTCTCTCATACACAAAGTTAGGAAAACCTTAAACCTTGGAAAAATCATCAACAGTGCACAATTTCAAAACTACCTAGATCTAAGCTACCACAGTTTGAAACCAAAATAAAGAATATTGATTGGAGCAACCAACTAGCACTCATCGATCCAGAACAAATCTTAGCAGATTTCCAGAATTGTATAGAAGCCATACAGAAAATATACACTACTAAAAGGAAACTCAGTCTACGACAGAATAAATTACCCTGGATAAACTCAGATATTCTCAATTTAATCGCACAGAAAACCACTGCACTGAAATTGTAAAGGTCAATAAAAAATATTGAAAATAAAACAGCTCTCACACATCTTAGAAATAAATGCACCTTAGAGATAAGTAAGGCTAAAACCACCTACTTCCAGGAGCAAATCACTCAGGCCGCCACAAATCCCCAAATCCTCTGGCATATACGAAAATCCATCACTGGGCAAACTCATGAAAATATATACAACATACAAATATCTTTACAAAATACACTTACTACTGATCAGGAGCAGATTGCAAATGCATTTAATAATTACTTCATCACCTCTATTAAAAAACTGATGGAACACTTTGATCCTCTGTCTCCACCCACACCTATAACTCCCTCATCAGACAAGTTAACCTTTTCTGAAATTACGCTCTCAGAGTTGTCCAGTATTCTCAGTTCACTCAATAACTCAAAGGCCAAAGACATACCGTAATTTTCGGACTATAAATCGCTCCGGAGTACAAGTCGCACCAGCCATAAAATGCACAATAAAGTGAAAAAAAAACATATAAGTCGGACCGGAGTACAAGTCGCACTTTTGGGGCAAACTCATTTGTCAAAATCCAACACCAAGAACAGACATGAACCAGCAACAACAGGCTCAACGATACGGTAAGCTAACATGACATATACACAAACGAGGAGCTGAGAACAGGCCTAACATTCAGAGTTATTCAAACAAGTATTACATAAATAACACCTTTATCAAACCATCTGTGTCACTCCAATTCATTAAATCCATCAATCGTCCTTTATGTAAACAATGCCGCGTATGAACCATAGAACGATATACGAAGTATATTTCAAATAACTGTCATATAACAACAATATTATCAAACCATCTGTGTCACTCCTAATCATTAAATCCATCGATCGAATCCTTTGTCCTTTATGTAAACAACCGCCGCACGGCGCCGGTGACGTCAGTGGCAGTTCAAATGACAGTAATCCCTTGCTACATCGCGGTTCGTTTATCGCGGTTTCACTACATCGCAGATTTTTGAATTTTGAAAATTTGTGAGAAAAATCACATGTAAGTCTCCCCTCCCCACCCAAATTATGAAGAAGAAAAAAAAAAGCGATTTATAGTCCGAAAATTACGGTATTTTGATCTGGAATAAGATACCCCTTCAAATCAGATCAGCCACCTCTATTACGCAATTTAAACAGCTATACACATATTTTCTAAGAACAAACGAAACTTGCACCCATTAACAATAATGTATATATTGTATTGAAATGTATATGCTATCAGAACCTGCTGGAAAACTGTTCTTGAACTGAGTCAGGCCAGTCCATGAAACTTTGATGTTACGTGTCGACCTTTCCTTTAAATAAACTGAAACTGAACTGAACCAAATAAATAATAAAAATATAACTAAGTTCTGTACCTTTTGTTCCGACAAACCGCAATGACATGCGTCCCATTTTCACCTATCATCACATTGTGCGCACATGGGTCAGGAAGGAATCTCAGGGATGGAGAGACAATGACCACCTCTGTTGAAGTGTACACATGCAGTCGAGACAAGAGACTGATTAATCTATACCAGAAAGTGTCTCACAACTGTAGATCTCATCTTCAAGTGGCAAAAATTCTAAAAGAAAATACTTGTGAAATTAAATGATATGGTCCATTTGATTCACTCTTTTGAAACAGTGACACTATATCAAGTTGCTCACTGGTATATCAGAAACAGATATATTCTGTTAAATGTCAAACGCTAAAAACATAGACAGATAATTACAAAATTGTCCAAGAAGAAAGAAGAAACACGAGGCATATGCACAACAACGACAGGTCCAAACTTTTTTCAGGACTTCTTTGGCTTACATGTGAGCAATATAAAAATGCCGGATGTTAGGGTTTATAAACTATCTTGATCGTATGATTATGTTGGAATGTAGACTAGAATTATTAACTTTGTTTAAACCTTTTACCTTTCCTTGACTCTGAAAAGTTTAACCATTCAGTTGTTGAAACTTTCTAAATGGTGTGGAAACGTTCTTGCTTAGTTAGTCATCTAAAATGATCCACTAGTTTCTATTTCCACAACCTTGTAAAACAATGAGCTGGGACCTCCGCACTGATTAACCAGTTGCTGAGGTGACCACCAAACATGTCCAATGTCACCTCCACCATAATTGTTCTCAATAAATATGCTCTTGTCAGAGACTAACGGCAGAGTTTGTTCGAACATTGCTGTACCTACAGTACCGAACAAACTCTCCACTTGCAAGTGCTTAATTAAAGGGCATACTGTCTCTAGTGTGGTTCTTGCAAAATAAGTTAGAGTGGGAACATCTCTAACACCGGACATGATTATAGTGATGTAGTAAATGTACCCAAGGCATGGAGAAGCCTTCGAAGGACTACGACTGTTGCGCTGCCTTCTGCCAATATTTACTGTTGTGAGCTTTGCAGCTGTAGCAGTAGTATTAATTAATTTCTGTTGTATTTTAAGGTAGCACAAATATAATACCTATCACAATTTCAGTGTCACTTTTTTAACATGTAACATTATTTTAACCTGAATGCAGGTTTTTCTTTGGATGCCCACTTTCTGGAGCTGTAATATTTGCCCTGATGGTTCCAAAGACACACTCTTTGTATTACATGTACTTTTCAATATGTGGCTGTAAAACTCCTACTTTAAGACATGCTTTTATCCAGTTTGCAGTTTTTGTCATCTTGTCTATAAAGCAGTGACAGTTTCCATATTTTTTGTCCTATGTTGATGTAGAGTGGCAAGCAACACCCATTAAGAAAGTGTATCTGGAGACAAAAGCCCCACACCACAGCTGAGCCGTGGTTCAAAACAGACCGTTCAATCAAATTTCTTTAATTGCTCTTATGTATCCATCATGCTCCATGCCGCTCTTCAGCAGCAGAATCCCATCCTCATTCAAAATGTCATAGGGTAGAGACGTGAGACTTTGTCAACCTTATTCAGCAATGAATCAGTTTTGAATAACAAGAAACATGCTGACTGTGTCGTTTGGCCACCCTTATCTTATCCCCTTACTGCCCAATAGTTTGCACTACATGCGGCACTAAAAGGTAAAAAGGAGGTCCTTCATTCTGTTTGGCAATTTGGACTTTTTATTGTGAATATAAAATATTTATTTTAAACTGTATTATTATTATTATTTAAACTTGTTTCATTTGTTGGACACATTTTAAATTAAATTTATATTTTTTATTTAATTATGAAAAAATTATATCACATAATTACCAAGTTGGAGACAGAAAGCTTTTATACACAAACAAAAGACAAAAGAAATGTATATAATGCTGCTTTTGAGTTAAAAGCAGTCGATTTGGCTCTTAAAGAAGGAAACAGAGCTGCTGCATCTACTATAGAAGTTTCCTCCGGCCACTAGAGGGAACTGGTCCCTCTAATGCAGGGGTGGGCAATTATTTTTTCCATGGGGCCACATGAGAAACTGAAAATATTGTGGAGGGCCGGCCAAAAGGCTGAACTCAATTCTTCATATTATTAATTGCATTTCTTTATAAAAAGCAGTAAATAACATTATTTTTGACAAGCTGGTAAGAGTATATATCATAATTAAGTAATGAAATAGTGAGTTTTCCTTGAAAAAAATGTCATTTATTCAATCAAATTTTCCCAAAACAATGGTAAACAAAATGTGAACGTTTTTTACTATCTGTGACATTTATCCAATAAACTTAGATGCAGGCAATCAGGTAATCAATATCTCTGAAGAAAAGCATGTAATTAAATAATTAAATCACTAAAACAACATAATAAAAACACACTAAACATGCAAATAAAAATAACCACACTACAATTAAAATCATGCACAACTCAACCATAAAAACATGCTTTAAAACTTCTACCTTCTTACATTTTTAAATTCTTTTTTCTTGTTCAGTGAGAGAAATCTAGTCTCTGCTGTGCTTTAACGAGTGCATCGAAGTGAGGTTGCATGTCTGAGGTGGAGATGCGAAGCACAGCTTCCGATGTCCGCTTCCTCTCAACATCAGTCACGTTATATTTCTCCACGTGTTTCGTCTCGTAATGCCGACTCAAATTGTAGTCTTTAAACACGGCGATCTGCTCCCCGCAAACTAAACACACGGCTTTACCTCCGACTTCAGTAAATAAATACTTAGCAGTCCAGTTTTTGTTGAAAACCCTGCATTCGGCATCTACCTTTTTTTTTAGCAGCGGGCATTTCTGAGGGCTTAAGTCTTGTGACTTGCTAGCGACAATGATCCAATCATGCGCACGTCTCGCACGCCTTGATATACGTATTGCGTCATCATGTACGTGAATAAAAAACCACTTCAAAATAAAAGCAATGCAGCTTCAGTCCATGCATCAAGTAAAATAAGAAAATATGTTTATTTAGTAATTTTCAATGAACCTTACACGGGCCAGTCAAAGTCAACCAAAGTATGTGGCCCGCGGGCCGTACAATGCCCAGGTCTGCTCTAATGTTAGAGGGACCAGTTCCCAGTATTGATAAGATCTTGTTGCGTCACCCTTTTCAGTGTTTTTTTTTTCAGGTCATGTCTCCTTCAGAGCTTTACGTGTAACTTGTATCACATTGCCAACTTTCCCCCTGTAAGTGGGCCCATTTTATTTATCATTAGTTGTGTGTTGCTAGTGTTGGCGGAATGACCATTTACATACATATGTCGTAAAACATTTTTTTTACAATGGCCCTCATGCCAAAGTTTAAAAGATATGCAGTCAAGACTCAAGATATTTTGGCATCCTGTTTTTGTACCTTTACAATTCACAAAAAACATATTTTTTTACATTGAAATTCAATTGAAGAATGTGTGCGTGTATTTCTCTGCGTGCATGCGTGTCTGCGTGAGCATGTGGGAAACAATGTAGCACTGAAAGCTGTGACCAAATGGCCAAATAAGTACAATTCAGGTTTGCGAACAAAATACATAAATTACCTTACAGACAGTCGTAACAACAGGTAAACAAACACAGGAAGAATTGCAAACATAACAGCATTTAACTTGCCTGCATATTCAGTTTATGACCTCAGATACTTTAGCAGTATTAGGATATATTGACTTAATTTGTCCAACAAAATGTTGAAAAATGCAATTGGCTGCTGAAGGGCATCCTTCTCTGCATGATTACAACAGCACATATAGACTGAGTGAATACTGTTTGCACATAACAGTCAGTCTACTCAACATATTTGTACGTATGTTAAGGTTATACTAATTTTAGTATAAAAGTCAGTTTGCCATCCAGTACATGCTCCCTTAGCCAGTCCTACAGTCTTAATTATTTAAATTGGCATATTGTTGCTATTGCAAGAAAACCTGGAATATACTGTAAATATACCAATAAAGGCACATTTATATACATTTTATTCATACAGTAGATGACATTAACTCCTCGATTAAGGCACAACTAGTGGCAAAACACATTTGTCTATGAAGCGTTTGTCCTGTTCCGATTCCAACTCATCCTATTACCAGTAGTGGATCATTCATTAAGGTTTATTGGAGCTTACTGAGAGTGATGGTGGTGTGTGAATAAAACCCTGCAGGGGTCACACTTTTCTTTTTATTAAACTGTGCTTGTAGACTTCATGCAATATTCACAGTGGGATACATATGTATTATTCCTGACTCGTCTTCTCCTACTGTAAGTAGAGCTATGAGGCCCTAATCAATTGGCATCTGGAGCCAATTTGCTAACAAAGGTTAAATATATTAGCTGATTCTTTGTTTTATGAGAATTGTTGCATCACAACAAGAGGTTGGCAAACAAAGTAAATTGCCAGCGCAGATTTGTGTGACTAAAAATGTATTCAGCATCTCAAACAAATGTGTTGCTGATAATAGTCTGAAATAATTACTCGTAAACTAATTTGCGTTAAGAGATTTTTTTTTATTCTGGTTTGCGCGCAAAAATAGTTTTCCATTACATGCACGTGTTATTGTCAATTTGTTTAAATTTTCTAGCTAAGATATGGGTTAAAAGTCGGCATCAAATCAATTTACATCAGAAATGAGAAATTATATATGATCAGAAGAAATAAATGGGTGTAACATGGGTGTGATAATTGTTAATTGGTTTTAAAATGTGTCAAAAATGAAAGGCTGTAACAATAATGACGAGCAGAGACTGTAGAAGAGAAAGCAAAGGCAAAGAGAAAAGACTGGTGATAAGCTGAGACAAACAGGAGATTGCGAGTAGGGCAAGCAGTGAAGCATGGCTAACATGTTGGCAGCCAAGGTAAAAAGAAAGGTGGAGCAGAAGGCTTGTAAATGTTGGATGAGAGAAGTATACATGGCTCTGTGACTCACTGGAGCTGCCCTGGCACTTGTGAGGGCAAGTGCTTTACACTCTCTGGCACACACAAATTAACACGTACACGCATACACGCAGGCAGGCAGGCAGGCAGGCAGGCAGGCAGGCAGGCAGGCAGGCAGGCAGGCAGGCAGGCAGGCAGGCAGGCAGGCAGGCAGGCAGGCAGGCAGGCAGGCAGGCAGGCAGGCAGGCAGGCAGGCAAACAGGCAGGACACACAGGCAGGGCACACACACACACACACACACACACACACACACACACTGTTTCTTTCTTTTTCAATCAACAGTATTACAGTATTTCTTAAGATACTATATTTCGGCAATGCGTTGTTAAGGTGAGAATAGTGTGATCCTTTCTCAAGCGTGTTGGAAATTATCTGATGAGACCAGAATAAAATGTCAACAACAATTCCCACTTGCATGTGTGTGTCCTTGTGTCTGTGTTCTTGTTCTTAATTACCGTATTTTCCGGACCAAAAGGCGCACCGGATTATAAGGCGCACCTTCAATGAACGGCCCATTTTAAAACTTTGTCCATATATAAGGTGCACCAGATTATAAAGTGCATAAAATAGAAGCTATACTGCAACAAACTGCGGTTGACTAGGGTTGCGATATGCATCCACTAGCCAATAACCAATGAGCCCTCTGTAAACAATCGCGTTTCTCAAACTATCCTATAAAATGATCAGAACTGACTAAAGTTCGATTTAACACCTTGGTACTGCTTACCTACATATGTTTCCCTTCCATATCGATCCGTAAATTTTTTACTCGAAACATTAACAGAGCAGCCGATTTTGACATGAAATAGCCTCGTGGGTATAGCAGCTATCACTATAGCATTAGCCACCTGCAAACTCCCATGAGCCTCAGCAAAGTGTAAACAATCGCGTTCCTCAAACGAGGGCTTAAAAAAAATGATCAGAACTGACTAAAGTTCGATCTAACACCTTGGTACTGCTTACCTATGTTTCCCTTCCGTATCGATCCGTAAATGTACTCGAAACATTAACAGAGCAGCCTATTTTGACATGAAATAGCCTCGTGCGTATAGCAGCTATCACTCTAGCTCAAACATGGCGAATAAAAACTCTTGAATCTTGAATATTACTTGATCATTCACACATTACTTACTTACTAGTAGTATTATCACTTCACATGTTATTTCCAGACTTGAACCCATTAGGGCGCTCTCACCCTGTGGAACAATTGGAACTGGAACTGACAATGAGTCTGAATCCATTCACTGACTTCCGAAGTCAGCCGAGTTGTTTATGTGACACAGAAGACGAAGATTTCGATATATTTAATAATTTGAGGTGACATGGATGGTTCGATGAACTTGTTATTTATATTTATTTGATATATAGTTTATATTTAGTTATATAGGCCTGTGGGGCGGCTCGGTGGCGCACTGGAAAGCATGTCCGCCTCACAGTTAGGAGGGTGAGGGTTCGATTCCACCTCCGCCCCTCCATGTGTGGAGTTTGCATGTTCTCCCCGGGCCCGCGTGGGTTTTCTCCGGGCACTCCGGTTTCCTCCCACAGCCCAAAAACATGCTTGGTAGGCCCATTGAAAACTCTAAATTGTCCCTAGGTATGAGTGGTTGTTCGTCTCTGTGTGCCCTGCGTTTGGCTGGCAACCGGTTCAGGGTGTCCCCCACCTACTGCCCGATGACAGCTGGGATAGGCTCCAGCACGCCCACGACCCCCGTGGGGACAAAGTGGTTCATAAAATGGATGGATGGATATATAGGCCTGTGGAATAATGGAACCGCAGATGACGATGAGTCTGACATCTGCGCCACACGTACTTCCGGTGCCAGCAGCGGCGTTGTTTACACAGAAGACGGAGGACACAGACGGATCGATAAACTTGTTATGGTTATTCGATATATGGTTTATATATAGTTATATAGGCCTGTGGAATAATTAGAACCGCAACTGATGTAGAGTTTGGTGTCGGCGTCACATGTAGGTACTTCCGTAGTAAGCAACGGCGTTGTTTACACAGTGGACGAAGATTTCGATGGATTCAATGATTTGGAGTGACACGGATGGTTTGAGGAACTTGTCATTTAGGTTATAGTTATTTGAATAACTGTTAATATGTTATGTCAGGCACGTTCTCGGTTCCTTGTTTGTGTTTATGTAACGTTAGCATACCATAATCGTTGAGCCTGTTGTTGCCTATCCATGTCTGTTGTTGGTGTTGTATTTTGTCAAATAAAGTTCCCCCAAAAATGTGACTTGTACTCCCGTGCAACTTATCATCCGGAAAATGCAGTACATTTGTCACCCAGTAAACTGACGTTTTTTTTTCCCCTACCGATATCTTGCCACTACTCCTGTTTTTAGTACCCACCGCTAGCCACAGTTCAAAACAACATCGGCGTAGGCTTTGAGTGTTGCATTCACGGTATCAAACACATTTTTTTCAATCTAGTGAACCGTGATAGTCTCTGCATCTCTAGAATGCAATTCAATTCAGGCAGGCTGAGATCCTCTGGGGTTGGTTCTGGGACACATGTAGTCCACGGGCCGCGAAATGAATAGCACTGGTGTCGTTCACGCGCCTGACTTCCATAGTGACGGTGTGGATATGCGTCTAAATAGTTGTTTCTCGATACGTTTTCCCAGCGATTGACTGGTAACCAGTTCGAGGTATAAGCTACCTTTTGCCGCACATGGAAAAGGCAGCTAGATATGTCGTGTTGTCTAACAGATGGCTGGGTAAACAAAAGGTGCTATGTGTGAAATGTTAATCTCTTCTCTCATGCCAGACCCAAGGTTTTATTCAGCTTACAGCAAAACAAAGGAATTATTTTCTTGTCGTAATATTGGCAGTCACTGTAATTATTGATATCTTAACAGGGATGGCATAGCATGCTTTTTTCTATTTCTCTTTGTGTCTAATGTCATTTTGCGTGGGACTCACTCTGAGCTTCCTTCCAAAGACAATGATTTTTCCTCGAGTCTGTTCCTTCCTAAACCTCCACTCCACCAGATTTTGGCCATTCTCTCCTGGAAGTGTCATGTTGCGTCGTGCCACAGTTGGGTTGGCGGCACCTGGATTTTGACAGAAAAAGATACAGCATGCCAACAATGTCACTATGAATTTCTAGTATGCTGTCGAAACCAATGTTGTGTGTAAAATAGCGAAGCTTGTGCCAAGTCAAGTCGGGTCAAGTTTATTTATATAACCCTTAATCACAGACAAGTCTCAAAGGGCTTTACATGGCCAAAGTTGACAATTATTTGCAATGTCACGGAAGTAAGACGGTGAGTTCAGTTGTATGAGTTCAGTTGTAATTTATTCTAATATCTAACCATGTACTGTACTGTACTGTACTGTACTGTACTGTACTGTACTGTACTGTACTGTACTGTACTCATTATTGTTAATCAATCGTCATACGCAAATCCATCCAAGTCCTCATCTTCTGTATCCGAATTAAACAGTTGATGATGTACGCCATTAAACATGCCAAGTTCCCTCTAGTCATTGTCTCGTCATTGTCACGTTGCTTTTCTGCAAGAATTACAGCTTTCCAGGAAGCTCTATATATCAGTATTTATTCATCACTGGTGGCGGAGGTATGTACTCTACGTATTACGTACAGTTCTCTGATTGGTTTACCGCCCTGGTCTATGTATTTTACGTACTACAATGTAATGTCCTCGGATTGGTTCATCTGGTCGACATATTACATCTACATCTTCAGACTAGAGTGTCAACAAACAGCTTAAAAACATTTTGACTCCTTTTGAAGAATTGTTTGCCATCTCCCATACTGCACACCACACACTCAGCGAGGGCTGCATCTTGTAGCACATATATGGAATGCTGGTATAGACTGATGTAGAATTGAAGACTTTTTACAAGTGAGAATACTAAAAGATATGGACAGTGTCGCAATCAGTGCATCAAAGAAAAACTACAAATACTGGGCAGGAACCTACTTGAGGTTTACCAACCATATTTCATCTGACAAGCATTTTTTGAGTGTAGCCCATGGACAACACTTGAACACACTACCATAATTTTCGGACGATAAGCCACAACTTTTTTTATCAAATTTAGAACCCTCCGGCTTGTAGTCCGGTGCGGCTTATCTTTTTCCCGTGATTTTGGTGGTGACTTGATCACTTTTGTATACTCGTAAAAAGGCTGTGGACCGATGTTGTGCGGCACCGCTTTGCTGGGCGGAGGGATATGTGACACGGTCACTGGGGAGAAAAGTGGTGTGTTGATCGCATGTCAATCCACCAGGCAAATAGTGCCGTATAATTCACACAAAGAAGAGACAGAACGAGATCAAGACGGACATTACTGAAGAAAGGAAGCTTTTATACACAAACCGTCATTATGAGGGACAAAAGAAATGCATATGATGCCGCCTTTAAGTTAAAGGCAGTCGATTTGGGCCATTGTTGATGACATCGTGTTGTGTCACCCTTTTCTTTATTTATTTCCCAGTCACGTCTACTCTGGAGCTATACGTGTAGCTCACTAGTTTGATGTAACGTAGCGCTTTGTGCATGAATAAAATTAGCATGAAAATGCATCTTGGAAAATGCTAGAAGAAATGCATAAAAGCGACGACGAAAGAGAGACTGAGAAAGTGTGTGGCAAAGGATATCTAACGCTATTCCAATCGGACTCTGAGGAGGAAGACTTTGATGGTTTCAGTGCACAGGAAGAAGATGAAGACGGCTCTTTTACTGGCTCTTTTTTTACTTTTACTGCTATGTTTTTTTAACCAACCCTGTTAGTGCTATGCTACCGTGTTGCTGCTGTGTTACCGCTGCGTCTTTTACTACTTTTAACGGTATGTTTTTTTTTAATCCAGCCCTATTAATGCTGTGTTACGTCCGTGTTGCTGCGGTATTACTGCCGCGTCACAGGCAGTGTTTGGAAAGAAATGTTAAGGTATGTTATTAAAACTTTAAAAAGGATTTCTGTGTACTGTCTTTCTTTGTAAATAACTTGCGTGCACGCTTCCGTGTTGCTGCGGTATTACTGCCGCGTCACAGTCAGCGTTTAGAAAGACATGTTTTAAGATGTCTTTAACATTTTAACATACTTTAGTATGTTATTAAAACTTTAAAAAGGCTTTCTGTGTACCATCTTTCTTTGTAAATAACTCCCATGCACATGCAGCTTAAAGTACGGTGCGGCTTACTTGTGAATTTGAAAAAAAATCTGCGATTTTTTGATGGTGCGGCTTATAAACAGGTGCAGCTCATACTCTAGAAATTACCGTATATGTAAATCATAAAGCAGCCTATACACTGTAACAGCAGGACTTCTCATTCAGTTTGTGAACTTACCTGCCAGAATATGAGGCTCAGTCTGATAATGTGTATCCATCCCATTGGCATAGATGACTCTAAGAGAATGATCATTACCCACTTGGTAGCTGTTTCGAAGCTGGTCTGGGGGGGGTAGAGGAACACGGAATTACCATAAAGATGAGATATATTTCTTAAAAAAAACCTAATTGATTCTTAAGGGTGTGGTTATAAAAGGAGACAGAAGAATGATAAGACAATTAACAAAAGGCAGCGAAAAGAGGTCAATTAATTTCCATTGCCTTATTTGAACATGCTAATGGAGCACAGAGCAGGTATTAGCATCCCGCTGCCTCTTTTAATTAGGTTTCGCTTGACCTCACAGCACTAATGGTGTGTGTTGCGTGTGTGCATGTGAGTTAATGAGCAGAAGTGATGACTAAACAAGAGGCTTTATTCCACCAACCTACAAACTAAACTAAACTACAAAATATTTTTATCATTGGTCATGGCAGATAAACATAAATGGATTCTAGATTCACCCCTCCGTGAGTCGTCACCTTATCGTGGAGGAGGTGTTTGTGCGCCCCTATGATCCAAGGAGCCATGTTGTCTGGGGCTTCATGCCCCTGGTAGGGTCACCCATGGCAAAAGGGTCCTAGGTGAGGGGCCAGACAAAGCACGGCTCACCCAAGCCCCTTATGACGAAACAGACAAATGGACTTCGTTTTCCCTCGCCCGGACGCCGGTCACCGGGGCCCCCCTCTGGAGCCAGGCCTGCAGGTGGGGCTTGAAGGCGAGCACCTGTCAGACTTGTTTACAGTGGAGATGGCGTGCTGTCAAGCTGAAGAAGGAATCCTATCGGGCCGTTTTGGCCTGGGGGGCTCCGGAGGCAGCTGACAGGTACCGGATGGCCAAGCGGAACGCGGCTTTGGCAATCCCCGAATCCGCTTGTGGACACCGGCGGTAAGGGATGCCGTCAAGCTGAAGAAGGAATCCTATTGGGCCGTTTTGGCCTGGGGGACTCCGGAGGCAGCTGACAGGTACCGGATAGCCAAGCGGAACGCGGCTTCGGCGGTTGCTGAGGCAAAAACCCGGGCGTGGGAGGAGACTTCCGGACGGCTTCGAGGAAATTCTGGTCCACCATCCGGCATCTCAGGAGGGGAAGCAGTGCACAGTCAACACTGTTTACAGTGGAGATGGCGTGCTGTCAACCTTGACTCGGGACGTCATGAGTTGGTGGGGAGAATACTTCGAAGACCTCCTCAATTCCACCGACAAGCCTTCCATTGTGGAAGCAGGGCCTGGAGACTCTGAGGCGGACTCTCCAATCTCTGGAGTCGAAGTCACTGAGGTAGTTAAAAAACTCCTCGATGGCAGGGCCCCATGGGTGGATGAGATCTGCCCGGAGTTCTTAAAGGCTCTGGATGTTGTGGGGCTGTTATGGTTCACATCCCTCTACAGCATTGCGTGGACATCGGGGATGTTGCCTCTGGATTGGCAGACTGGGGTGGTGGTTCCCCTCTTTAAGAAGGGGGACCGGAGGGTGTGTTCCAATTACAGGGGAATCACACTCCTCAGCCTCCCTGGTAAGGTCTATTCAGGGGTGCTGGAGAGGAAGGTCCGTCGGGAGGTCAAACCTCGGATTCAGGAGGAGCAGTGTGGCTTTCGTCCTGGCCGTGGAACAGTGGACCAGCTCTACACCCTCAGCAGGATCCTTGAGTGTGCATTGGAGTTCGCCCAACCAGTCCACGTGTTTTGTGGACTTGGAGAAGGCGTTCAACCGTGCCTCTCGGGAGAATCTGTGGAGCGTGCTTCGGGAGTATGGAGTGCCGAGCCAACTGATAAGGCCGGTTTGGTCCCTGTATCACCAATCCCAGAGTTTGGTCCGCATTTCCGGCAGTAAGTAAGTTCGTTTCCAGTGAGGATTGGACTCCACCAAGGCTGACCTTTGTCACCGATTGTGTTCATAATTTTTATGGACAGAATTTCTACGCGCAGCCGAGGCGTTGAGGGGGTTCGGTTTGGGGACCTCAGCATCACGTCTGATTGCAGATGATGTGGTGCTGTTGGCTTCTTCAGGCCGTGATCTCCAGCTCTAACTGGAGCGGTTCGCAGCTGAGTGTGAAGCGGTCGGGATGAGGGTCAGCACCTCCGATTTGGAGATTCTTCGATACAAAGAATAGCGCCACAAAATTTCAAACCATAACAAATGAGTATTATGCATGGCAAAATGTCTTTTTATTCCGATGTGCTGTTTTTAAAATCAAAGAAAATGTGTTAGAAAGAAAGAAAATATGTAAGTTGAAAGAAGCGAGTGCACTTTACCAAATGCGTTGTGCCTGTCACAATCCAAGACACTGGATTGAGTAGAAATGGCACTGCAGGTAACCAATGTTACCATGGTCCTCGGTCGAAAAAGGGTGGAATGCCCTCTCCAGATCGGGGATTAGATCCTGCCCCAAGTGGAGGAGTTCAAGTATGTTGGGGTCTTGTTCACGAGTGAGATTAAAGATTCAAGAATTTTTATTCGCCCCTCCGTGAGTCGTCACCTTATCATGGTGGAGGGGTTTGCGTGCCCCTATGATCCTAGGAGCCATGTTGTCTGGGGCTTCATGCCCCTGGTAGGGTCACCCATGGCAGAAGGGTCCTAGGTGAGGGGCCAGACAAAGCACGGCTTAGAAGACCCCTGATGATGATTACGATAAATGGACGTTGTTTTCCCTCGCCCGGACGCGGGTCACCGGGGCCCCTCTCTGGAGCCAGGCCTGGAGGTGGGGCTCAAAGGCGAGCGCCTGGTGGCCGGGCCTTCGCTCATGGGGTCCGGTCGGGCATAGCCCGAAAAGAAGACGTGGGTCCCCCTTTCAATGGGGTCACCACCTATAGGAGGGGCCAAAGGGGTCGGGTGCATAGTGAGCTGGGCAAAGGCCAAAGGCGGGGACCTTGGCGGTCCGATCCCCGGCTGCAGAAACTGGCTCTAGGGACATGGAATGTCACCTCTCTGGCTGGAAAGGAGCCCGAGCTGGTGTGTGAGGCAGAAAGGTTCCGACTAGATATAGTCGGCCTTGCCTCCACACATAGTTTGGGCTCTGGTACAAGTCCTCTCGAGAGGGGCTGGACTCTCTTCCACTCTGGAGTTGCCCACGGTGAGAGGCGTCGAACAGGTGTTGGCATACTTATTGCCCCCCGGCTGGGCGCCTGCACATTGGGGTTCACCCCGGTGAGCGAAAGGGTAGCCTCCCTCCGCCTTCGGGTGGGGGGACGGGTCCTGACTGTGTTCTGTGTTTATGCACCGAACGGCAGCTCAGAGTACCCACCCTTCTTAGAGTCCCTGGAGGAAGTGCTGGAGAGCGCTCCTTCTGGGGACTCCATCGTTCTACTGGGTGACTTCAATGCTCACGTGGGCAATGACAGTGAGACCTGGAAGGGCGTGATTGGGAGGAACGGCCCCCCCGATCTGAACCCGAGCGGTGTTCTATTATTGGAATTCTGTGCTCGACACGGATTTTCTATAATGAACACCATGTTCAAGCATAAGGGTGTCCATGTGTGCACTTGGCACCAGGACACCCTAGGCCGCAGTTCGTTGATCGACCTTGTAGTCGTGTCATCGGATTTGCGGCCGCATGTTTTGGACACTCGGGTGAAGAGAGGGGCGGAGCTGTCAACTGATCACCACCTGGTGGTGGGTTGGCTCCGATGGTGGGGGAAGATGCCGGTCCGACCTGGCAGGCCCAAACGCTCTGTGAGGGTCTGCTGGGAACGTCTGTCAGAATCCCCTGTCAGGAAGAGCTTCAACTTCCACCTCCGGCAGAGCTTTTTCCACGTCCGAGGGAGGCGGGGGACATTGAGTCCGAGTGGACCTTGTTCCGCGCCTCCACTGTTGAGGCAGCCGACCGGAGCTGTGGCCGTAAGGTTGTTGGTGCCTGTCGTGGCGGCAATCCCCGAACCCGGTGGTGGACACCGGCGGTAAGGGATGCCGTCAAGCTGAAGAAGGAGTCCTATAGGGCCTTTTTGGCCTGCGGGACTCCGGAGGCAGCTGACAGGTACCGGATGGCCAAGCGGAACGCGGCTTCGGCGGTTGCTGAGGCAAAAACTCGGGCGTGGGAGGAGTTTGGCGAGGCCATGGAGAATGACTTCCGGACGGCTTCGAGGAAATTCTGGTCCACCATCCGGCGTCTCAGGAAGGGGAAGCAGTGCACGGTCAACACTGTTTACAGTGGAGATGGTGTGCTGCTGACCTCGACTCGGGATGTCGTGAGTCGGTGGGGGGAATACTTCGAAGACCTCCTCAATTCCACCGACACGCCTTCCATTGTGGAAGCAGGGCCTGGGGACTCTGAGGCGGACTCTCCAATCTCGGAGGTCGAAGTCACTGAGGTAGTCAAAAAACTCCTCGGTGGCAAGGCCCCGGGGGTGGATGAGATCCGCCCGGAGTTCTTAAAGGCTCTGGATGTTGTGGGGCTGTCATGGCTGACACGCCTCTACAACATTGCGTGGACATCGGGGACGGTGCCTCTGGATTGGCAGACTGGGGTGGTGGTTCCCCTCTTTAAGAAGGGGGACCGGAGGGTGTGTTCCAATTACAGGGGAATCACACTCCTCAGCCTCCCTGGTAAGGTCTATTCAGGGGTGCTGGAGAGGAGGATCCGTCGGGAGGTCGAACCTCGGATTCAGGAGGAGCAGTGTGGCTTTCGTCCTGGCCGTGGAACAGTGGACCAGCTCTACACCCTCGGCAGGATCCTCGAGGGTGCATGGGAGTTCGCCCAACCAGTCCACATGTGTTTTGTGGACTTGGAGAAGGCGTTCGACCGTGTCCCTCGGGAGGTTCTCTGGGGGGTGCTTCGGGAGTACGGGGTGCCGAGCCAACTGATAAGGGCGGTTCGGTCCCTGTATCACCGATGCCAGAGTTTGGTCCGCATTTCCGGCAGTAAGTCGGATTCGTTCCCAGTGAGGGTTGGACTCCGCCAAGGCTGCCCTTTGTCACCGATTCTGTTCATAATTTTTATGGACAGAATTTCTAGGCGCAGCCGAGGCGTTGAGGGGGTCCGGTTTGGGGACCTCAGCATCGCGTCACTGCTTTTTGCAGATGACGTGGTGCTGTTGGCTTCTTCAGTCCGTGATCTCCAGCTCTCACTGGAGCGGTTCGCAGCCGAGTGTGAAGCGGTCGGGATGAGGGTCAGTACCTCCAAATCCGAGTCGATGGTCCTCGGTCGGAAAAGGGTGGAATGCCCTCTCCGGATCGGGGATGAGATCCTGCCCCAAGTGGAGGAGTTCAAGTATCTTGGGGTCTTGTTCACGAGCGAGGGCAGGATGGAGCGCGAGATCGACAGGCGGATCGGTGCAGCGTCGGCAGTAATGCGGACTCTGTACCGGTCCGTCGTGGTGAAGAGAGAGCTGAGCCAAAAGGCAAAGCTCTCGATTTACCGGTCGATCTACGCTCCTACCCTCACCTATGGTCACGAGCTATGGGTCGTGACCGAAACAACGAGATCCAGGATACAAGCGGCTGAAATGAGTTTCCTCCGCAGGGTGTCCGGGCTCTCCCTTAGAGATAGGGTGAGAAGCTCGGTCATCCGGGAGAGACTCGGAGTAGAGCCGCTGCTCCTCCACGTTGAGAGGAGCCAGATGAGGTGGCTCGGGCATCTCATCAGGATGCCTCCTGGACGCCTCCCTGGGGAGGTGTTCCGGGCATGTCCCACCGGTAGGAGACCCCGGGGTCGACCCAGGACGCGCTGGAGAGACTACGTCTCTCGGCTGGCCTGGGAACGCCTTGGGATCCCCCGGGATGAGCTGGAGGAAGTGGCTGGGGAGAGGGAGGTCTGGGAGTCCCTCCTAAAGCTGCTGCCCCCGCGACCCGACCCTGGATAAGCGGAAGAAGATGAAGATGAATGATGAATGATGAATTTTTATTCGCCATGTTTGAGCGTGCCAAACAAGGAATTTGACTTCGGTACGTCACAGCCTTTGTTCACTATTTAGGTGACTAACAACACTCAGGACATGTGAAAATGACAAATGACAAATATTGTCAGCCATCCCCTTATCTTAAACTCCCATGAGGGCAAGGAAAAACTCAAAACTCCAACTAAGGGAAATGAGAAACCTTGAGAAGAGACCACAGATGGGAGGGTCCCTCTTCCAGGATGACCAGGCTGCAATGGATGCAGAGAAGACACATAGTACAAACAGTGTAGACAATCCAAAAAGGTGTGGAGAGCAGGATGTTATTGCACAGCAATGACTCTGAGACTCTAAGAGTGGTGTGAGTTCATCAGAGCAACAGCATGGGGGAAGAGGCTGTCTCTGTGTCTGCTGGTTTTGGCGTACAGAGCTCTATAACGCCGTCCGGAGGGGAGTACTTCAAACAGACTGTAACCTGGGTGAGAAGGGTCTGTAGAGATGTTGCTTGCACGTTTCCTGGTCCTGGACAGGTACAAGTCTTGGATAGATGGGAGGTTGATTCCAATGATCTTTTCTGCAGTGAGGGCAGGTTGGAGCGCGAGATCGACAGGCGGATCGGTGCAGCATCGGCAGTCATGCGGAGTCTGTACCGGTCCGTTGTGGTGAAGAGAGAGCTGAGCCAAAAGGGAAAGCTCCCGATTTACCGGTCAATCTATGCTCCTAGCCTCACCTATGGTCACAAGCTATTGGTCGTGACCGAAAGAACGAGATCCAGGATACAAGTGGCTGAAATGAGTTTCTTCCGCAGGGTGTCCGGGCTCTCCCTTAGAGATAGGGTGAGAAGCTCGGTCATCCGGGAGAGACTCTGAGTAGAGCTGCTACTTCTCCACGTTGAGAGGAGCCAGATGAGGTTGCTCGGGCATCTCATCAGGAGGCCTCCTGGACGCCTCTCCGGGCATGTCCCACCGGTAGGAGACCCCGGGGACGACCCAGGACGCGCTGGAGAAGCTATGTCTCTCAGCTGGTTTGGGAACACCTTGGGATCCCCGGGGTGAGCTGGATAAAGTGGCTGGGGAGGCGGAAGTCTGGGAGTCCCTCCTAAAGCTGCTGCCCCCACGACCCGACCCCGAATAAGGGGAAGAAGATGGATGGATGGATTCTACATTCAGAGAGTGATGTAAAAAAGTAGCGCTCATTCGATGGGCAGGGTTGTCTTAAGACAAGGGATTTGACAGATGGTGATGAGTTTTGGAGACGAAGGAAATGGATGTGCCAAACGCTTATTTCCAAAAGAGAGAGGAGCACAGGATGACAGGCAAGAGTGACAGCAGTCACACTCAGGTGGACTGTTTTGTATGTAGTTGATGAAATCTGAGAGAGATTTGATGTTGTTCATTGGTGACAAGAAAGACCACATTCAGACATCATCAGATGATAGTACATGAGATGATTATGGTGGTGGGGAAAAAGGAAGAGTGTTAATAGGGGTAGACCTGAAGACCGAATGATGAAGGTTAACAAAGAAGACATTTTATGAGTCAAGAAAGGTTTTGTGTTGTCTTGATGAGCTTGCAGATGATTGAGCTGATATAGCAGGAGTAATTTGGGAGATCAGTAGGAAATTATTTGATGTTTTTCTGGGCAGACATAAGAAGATAATGAACACCAAACAAAGTTATTCAGAAGTGTTGAGAAGAAGAGGATGATGAAGAAGGGATTTGGTAGAAAGAGGAGTGAGGACCACAGACAGGAGTTAAAGAAGAGGACATCAAAGTAGAAGAGCCCACAGAAAGTACAGTATATGAGTTGTATGAGAGCTTGGACGCAAAGGAAGGAGGGACAGAATTGTACAGATTGATGACGCAGAGGGCTCAAGCTGGGAAGGCTTAATACACTCCAAAAAGTGGACATTTGTGAGCAACAGTTGTGTTAAATCTATGCCCAGAGAATAGAAACCCTGCCACAGTCTAATCAACTGGCACGTAAACGAGTAAGTTCCGAGAAATTGGCCATTTCTCAATAAGCGTGCTCATCTGTTCTTACGTCATTTTGATATCCTGAAATGTCTTCAGTGGCGGCACAAGTACTGTTCCAATTGAAAGTATGAATATACCAAGAACGCATGGAATACGCAAATGTTGTTTTTGTCAGATAGCTTGAACCAAGGAAGCATTGGTTAGTTCTTGGAATGGCTTGGCGAGGGAAATATCCCATGGTGCATTTCATGCTACTATCACAGAAACATGTCACAGACGGAGGGGAAACTGAAAAGTACATAGCTGTTCCAATTTATAAAGAAACTCTCCTTCTTTGGAAAAAAGTTCTTATGTGCTTAGGAAGACCATACTTGGTGTGTTCACAGGACCGTTCTCAGCGTTCTTCAATTTGAGATGGTCCTTGTTTACCTGCTTGTTCGGTTCAATAGAAGCACCTGTGGCACTAAAGCCAAACTAAGGCAGGGTTTTTACATTGTGGACTTGGATTTGATACCTCTCGACATGTGAAAATTGTAAAGTGGTTTCATGCCAACAAAGAGCACCACATGGAACAGTGGGATATCAGTTAAAGGACCTGCCGGCTAGGAGATAGTAAGAGATTTATGGATATGGTGACTTGCAGATAGCTTTATTTGCAGCTGCAGATCGAGAACAACAATGTGGGATGGAAGCGGGCGATTTGTGTTCAGAACAAAACGAAAGAAACTTCTGTATTCACTTCAATATTTTAGTCCAAAGGGATATTCTTATCTTAATTTGTAATACCACCTGATTACAGTTGAAAATATTAAAAGATGTATTCCTAAAATCCTACCTTTACATGATATTTTTATGACTTTTTTTATAGTCCACAATTAATTGAATTATATTGCCTAAAATGCAACATACTCTAATCGTTCATTGTTTACAAAGCTCATAGGACAGCTCATAGAACTTTGTAGACTAGCTGCATACTGAACCAGTGTGAGATTAAATCATAAATAATGTATATGTATCGATGCAGGGGAACACTTCATGTGTCAATGGTGCTGAATAACTTATTACGTCCCAATCAATACTGCCCTGCTGTGTTTGTCTCACACTCTGGGTAGACATAATGTGAACTAAAACAAATTACTGCTGGCCACACATGACCTTGGTTAAACTGGCTCATTAGTTCATATTGAACCAGGGTATGCAAAATATATGATTTGCCTCCTTGTTCAAGCATAACATGACATACTGTGTAATGTTGGCAAATTAACAAGTGTTTTTAAAGCAAAACCTACCCTACAATTTGAGAAAATCTAAGGTGTTGTATATGAAAGTAAGTGGGTTAGGGTTAGTATTTAGTAGTAAGTGCGAGGGAGGCAAAATGGATTTTGGTACGTTATAGTAGTTTACAGCAAAACGAAGCAGAAAAGAAGTAGGGTACAAAATGTTTCATGTGAAGCTTGTATTGTTACTGTTATTTCTCTTAAATATTTTAAGTGACTTTTCCGATTATTTTCAGCTTTTTGTCGATAATGTATTATAGTATTCTGTCATTGTCATCATTAAATGCAAAAAAGAATACTGCTCAATACAGATAATGAAAGCAATTCTGAAATATCCTCCTACATGCCATTACTAAGAATGATTAAATACTTGCCAAGTTATCCATCCATTTTCTGTACTGCTTGTCCCCACTGAGGTCGCTAGCGTGCTGGAGCCTATCCCAGCAGTCATCGAGCAGTAGGCGGGGGACACCCTTAATCGGTTGCCAGCCAATTGCAAGGCAGACAAAGACGAACAATCACCCACACTCATACCTATGGGCAATTTGGAGTGCTCAATCAGCCCACCATGCATGTTTTTGGGAAGTGGGAGGAAATCAAAGTGGTGGGAGGAAACGCCATGCATGCATGGGGAGAACATGCAAACCCCATACAGGGAGAGCCTGAGATGGAATCCTGAACTGTGGGGCGGATGTGCTAACCAGTGCACCAATGTGCTAACCGGTGCACCACCGTGCCACCTACTTGCCAAGTTATGTTATTTTAATTCAACCAATTACCTCAGTTAAAGACAGCACATGTGTTCAAACTTAATGCAGTACAATACACATGATTTAAGACTGCAACACCAAGCTCTCAAATCTAAGCTCTTACCCTGCACCAGAGTGTAGAATGAGTCTATAGATGACAGGTTAGTCGTTATGGAAACATCCTCGTCCCTCCCTGACGTCTCAATATCCACAGCAACTGCCCCTGATGACATGTCGCCGTGGAGATTGGTAACCATGCCAGTGGGGAAGGTTACATTAGTCAAACGACCCTCACCGTCATAACTGTAGGTAAAGTGAACAGGAAAAGGGGTGGGTAATTGAGATATATCAAATGAGTTTCCATAATATAAAAATATCCATGGACACAGCAGGAGGCAATGGTTGGAAACTAATGAAATTACACGAGTCGTATTTAGAGCAAATCTATACAGTTTTTTCTTGTGATCACCACAAATAAAAATAAAAATATATACTTACTCATAAAAAGTAGTCCACCCAATTTGGATGCTTTTGGTCGCTAGTAAGCCACTGTTGCCATGGTAACTAAACAAGACCAGCTCTTGACCCTGGGATGTGAGAGACTTCAGACCCCCATTTGTTCCGATGGTCAGCCAGATGACCTATACATAGAAGCGTGGGCACGGCATACATGGGGTTTGTGTACAATCTCTTGATAGTTTTATGGCCAGATACAACACCCTACTGATATTTCGAAAGACAGCTCAGTAGTTTATCTTTGTGTTAGGTCTTAACTCACCTGATTGTCTGGCGCAACCACACGTACAGGCATCCTGTTGGTATCTCTACGTATACGGAGGGTGTTACCGCTGCTGTCAGTCACTGCTGTTAAATCCTCCTCATTGCTTAAAAAAAAAAAAAACATCAACATGGTATATTATGTTACTGACGGGGAAGGATGGGGAGTAAAAGCTTACAAATCTCATATCCCACACCAACCTGTAGCTAAAATTGTATTTATAGTCCCCAGTGACTAGGGATAGTGTGAATTGGTGTGTTCCATTCAAGTCAAACACATAGAGCTCCTGGGAGGCTGGAGAGGCCACTTCATAATAGCTGGGACCAGATGCTAAAGAGCCTGAGGACACACACACACACACACACACACGCACACACACACACACACACACACACACACACACACACACACACACACACACCACACCACACACACACACACACACACAACACACACACACACACACACACACACACACATCAAAGTGTTTATTTTGAACCCTTGACCTGAGTCATTGGTTAATGCACAACACTATTTGGATGAAAAATGCTTACACACATTAGAGGTAACATGTTTACCTAATGGCACCCATCGTTGTGCTAAGTTGGACTGTAATTGTCCAGTCAATAAATTAAATTCAATTAAATTGTATACCAGTAAGTGGTTGGTTCCGCCGGATTGCTCGAATGCGAATATTCCCTAGATCGGCCACGTATAGTGTCCCATCCGGGGATACCACCAAAGAGGAAGGACAATTAAGTCTTGCATCTTTTGCATAACCATCTCCTGTTTGGTAACAGTCACAGTTGGCATCATTCTGTAGCAAATAAATCAGACAGGATGTGAGACAGATGATCATCATTAACATTATAACTAAAGCTTTTGGAAATTACATTGTACAGCAATCTAGATATGAAATGAGAAATTGGGTGATTTAAGTACCTTGCAGTCACAATCAGATGGTGCTCCGGCAACATAAAAAATTTCTCCATCAGTTGAGACCTAGGAACAAGTAGTTAAAATAGTGGGGGAAATCAAAGTCTACGTGGACCAATATCTGAGAGATTAAAACATTTTTTAGCGATAGTGTCAACCTGGGGAAGGTTCACAGGGCCCTCCAAAATGCTTAGGACCACCATATAATGCCCTCCACCCCACAGGTTGAAGATTACCTGTCGAATGCGATGGATTTTTTTCTCATCTGTCTCTGTGATGTACAGAATGCCATTGTAGGACAAAGAAATGGCTGTTGCTCCCTCTAGCATGGTCTGAACAGCTTTTTTTCCCATAGTGTATTCAATACCAGGTACTTGGCAGTGCATGGGACGGCCTGCCACGATACGAACCTGAACACACACCCAAACAGTATTCCTTAATGACATAGTTAATTACTGTAATTTTCGGACTATAAGTCGCTCCGGAGTATAAGTCGCACCAGCCATAAAATGCACAATAAAGTGAAAAAAAAAAACATGTATAAGTCGCACCGGAGTATAAGTCGCACTTTTGGGGCAAATTTATTTCTAAAAATCCAACACCAAGAACAGACATAAACCAGCAACAACAGGCTAAACGATACGATATGCTAACGTGACATATACACAAACGAGGAGCTGAGAACGGGCCTGACGTAACATTCAGAATTATTCAAATAAGTAAACAACACGTTTATCAAACCATCTGTGTCACTCCAATTCATTAAATCCATCGATTGTCCTTTATGTCAACAGTGCCGCGTATGCGGCGCATATGCGCCGCGCCGCTGACATCAGACTCGTTGTAAGTTGCATTTCTAATTATTCCACAGACACATATAACAATATATAAAGTATATTTCAAATAACTATCATATAACAACAATATTATCAAACCATCTGTGTCACTCTTAATCATTAAATCAATCGATCAGATTCCTCTCCTTTATGTCAACAACGCCGCGCGTGCGCCGCACAGATCTAGTATATAACTATATTGTAGCGTTAACAAAGTACCAGGAAAGATGTGGGTTTGGTAAACGGCTCTTTATTTAACAAAACAAGAGTTCAACGAGCCAACAACTACTGAACTGTAACGATAAAAACATATACAAGTTGCGACACAAAATAAATTATATCAAATAACTAACATAAATACGTTTTTCCAACTTTGTGTCACTCCAAATCATTAACTCCTTCAAACGTGGGGCCCTTTGTCATCCCGTGATCGAATCTTTTGTCCTTTATGTAAACAACCGCTGCGCGGCACTGGTAACGTCACTTGCAGTTCAAATGACAGTAATCCCTTGCTACATTGCGGTTCGTTTATCGCGGTTTCACTACATCGCGGATTTTTGAATTTTGAAAATTTGTGAAAAAAATCACATATAAGTCGCCCCCCCCCCCATTCAAACTATGAAAAAAACCGCTACTTATAGTCCGAAAATTACGGTACATTAAAGGATGTTGGTGTTTTCTTTTTCACTGAGTAAGAAAGAAAAAGGCAGCACACAGTATATCACAAAGTATTAGGAATGTACATACAGACAATACCTGTCTATTTTCAGTGATCTGCAGCACAACATTGTTGTCCAAAACATAGATGGAGTTGTCCATGGGACTGATTGCTAGATCAGTGGGCCATTCCAAACGAACCTGGATGTAGAGGTAACAAGGTGGAGACTTTTATCTCAGACAAACTATCACGCTTTTATGACACGTTCTTCCCAGAAATACAGTACGTATATAGAGTAATTGGTAAGGCAGCACAGTGGAGCAGTGTTTAGAAACTGTCACCTCACATCCTAAAGTTTCTCAGGGCAAGAGAGGAGTTCAAGTTCTCCCTGTACCTGTTTGGGTTACCTCCATGGTACTCTGTTTTCCTCACAAAGACTGAAAACCACAAAAGCCATGCAAGCTCAGTAAATTCCACACGACAAATGTGAAAAGTTGACTATGGACGTACAATTATTTTAATACACTTAGAGGATTGCATAGTATTGGTTTTGTTTTTTTATCTGCGTTATATGATTTTGTGAATAATGTATTTGTTGGAATAATCTTGGGGAAGCCTTGGCCTTCCAGATCTGGAGGCCTCATCTTTTACGAGTTGACACTTGTGTTAACGAAGTTCTTCCTATTTAGCTCCAGGGATATCTTTTGATCTCCGTCAGTTTTACGTATCCTTCCTGTCCTTATCTTATCTTTGTGCATTGTTCCTGTAAGAGGCATTCACTAACAAGGAGCAGAGCTTCTTTGCATAGGTGCAAAATAACTTCATTCCTTTTAGTTAACTGTAGCTTTAATTCATAGATTGTTGTTGATCGGAACTGTTTTTCTTTGTTAAATGTTATATAGAGTTTGAAGTAGTCGCATATGTGTTATCCCATATTTACTCAATGTTTGTTTAATGAACTGTATATCAGTTACCTCACATTTACTTAATATGTATTGAAATGTTTAGGTAGGACTAGTTACTCATTATTATTATGTGTCGTGTTAGTTTATCAAAAAGATCAATGATTTCTCTTAATTTATAATTTATGCATATGTTTTTCTACTTCCTACTCCTATGAACTGTGTTGAATTATGTAAGACATGTATTGATCTTTTTTTTATGACAGAGCAACCCAACTAAACCAACCAACCAACCAACCAACCAACCAACCAACCAACCAACCAACCAACCAACCAACCAACCAACCAACCAACCAACCAACCAACCAACCAACCAACCAATCCTGCCACCCAACAGACCGACCGTGTATCATCCCTTTAACTAACTGACAAGTCCACCGTGTGTAGGTTAGATCTCTAAACGTCTGCACTGGAAAAGCTGCTAAGAAATGATTAGATTGAAAAAGTCAAATTCTCAGTTGTATACTGCAAAAACTATTCAGCAAATAAGGGGTATGATTGACGTTTTAAGGCTTGATTTGTGTTCAATTCAATATTGTTGTCTTTGCACATAGAAGGGAATGGAAATAACCTCAATTCAACTCAAGTGCATTTATAGAGCACTTTAAAATAACGACTGCATACAAAGTGCTGTACAGGGAGTAAAAATAAGTAATACAACAACAAACATTTAAAACAATAAATTAATTACAAAGAAAGTAAAAAGCATAAACACAATTTTTAAAGATGGAAGCTCGGGGGCTTGCCTAACGTTTAGTGGGAACTTAAAGAGGGATTAGCAATGGAAAAGTTTTGATATCTGGCCTTTGCTTAGTTCTTTGTACTATCCAGTTTAACACCCAAAATTGCAACTGTTGGCTTTAGATATGGTGCTGGGGGCCCAAGTCAGAAGGATCTTGTTTATTTTTATTCCATAAATGAAGACTGGAGGTCAACTAGACCCTCAAAATATAAAAATGTCAACATCATGCATGCTACTAATCTGAAACTTTGCCAATATTAGATATATATTATATTAACAAACCAGACTTGAGCCTATTAATTTTTTAAAAGCAGAACATTCCATGCTGAAAAAGAAAAAAAAATGGCATCTTGAGCAATTGTGCATGTAGGTGTTATGTCCATCAGATATGTTCACACAAGCCACCTTTGCAAGCAGGAAACACGCATCTCTGCAACCAGTGCCAATTTCCATATTTTTTGGTCAACAACAACATTTTTACATAACAAAGAAACATGTCATTGAGAGAACACTTTTTCACCTGTCTTATGTGCATGCTGGTATCACAGGTCAGAGGTCGTGCAGAAGTCAAGTCATTGCTTCCCAATACTGTGGAGATGATCCCATTGCGATCCACTTTTCTGATCATCGTCCCATCCACAAAGTAAATTAAACCATTTTTGTCAACTGCAATCCCTGTATAGGGAAGAAAAAAACATCATCAAAGCACAGCATATCATTTAACATTTATACCATGTAGTATGTGAACCATTATCATCATCAGCTCCCTCCAGGGCGACAGGACACTTTGGGTTTTTTTTTTGCATAAGATTACGCGCACTCGCGTGTCAATACCGTTTCGAACTGGGCGTCATGGATAACTGAAACAGGATGTTCCACCTGTTGTTGTCACTAAGGACTATCATACCTCAATAACTGTTTCAAATTTGATGGGATCGTTGTATGGCACACAAAAATCCCTACAAATGTACCGTAATTTTTGGACTATAAGTCGCGTTTTTTGTCATAGTTTGGGTGGGGGGGGGGCGACTTATACTCAGGAGCGACTTATATGTGATTTTTTTCACAAATTTTCAAAATTCAAAAATCCGCAATGTAGTGAAACCGCGATAAATGAACCGCGATGTAGCAAGGGATTACTGTCATTTGAACTGCAAGTGACATCACCCGTGCCGCGCGGCGGTTGTTTACATAAAGAAAAAAGGATTCGATCACGGGATGACGAAGATGACGAAGGGCCCCACGTACTACCGGCATCATTAGCGGCTTTGTTTGTAAGTGACACGGAGGACGAAGAGTTTGAAGGATTTAATGATTTAGAGTGACACAGAAGGTTTGAAAAACTATTATGGCTTTTACGCACGCCCTGTCCTTCTCGACGGGAGCTGTCTTTCACCTCCGTGGTTGGAAGTCGGGGGCCGGCGCTCGGCCGGGTGGCTGTCCGGGGACGGTGGATGGGGCTCGGACATGGCTTTTACGCACTTGGCGAACTTTCCCAACTGTTTAATTTAAATTTGCGTATGAATAACCAAACTCACTGTCTTGCTCCTGTTTCTTTCTTGTTTTTTTTTTTTCAAGTATTTTTTTTTTTTCTTACTGTAAGTCATGTCATGCATGCGCCGTGTGTGGGGATAAAGTACAGAAAAGCCCCCGCAATTGAGTCGGCGCCTTTTAACCCGAACCACCTTATGGTGCGGAAAATAAGGTACATATGTTTTAGTCCATCCATTTTCTGAAACACTTTGTCCCCGGGGGTCGCGGGCATACTCAAGCCTATCCCAGTCGTCATCGGGCAGTAGGCGGGCGACACCCTGAACCAGTTGCCAACCAATTGCAGGGCACACAGAGACGAACAACCATCCACACTCACACTCATACCTCGGGACAATTTAGAGTCTTCAATCGGCCTACCAAGCATGTTTTTGGGTTGTGGGAGGAAACCAGAGTGCCTGGAGAAAACTCACGCGGTCACGGGGAGAACATGCAAACTCCACACAGGGAGGGCTGGAGGTGGAATCGAAGCCGCATCCTCCTAACTGTGAGGCAGACGTGCTACCCAGTGCGCCACCGAGCTGCCCCTTAGGTTTTAGTTTTTAAAACAAAATTGTGTGTGTACCTTTAGGTCCCAGTAACTGAGCTTCTGTAGCTTTTCTTCCGTCTCCACACCGTGCTTCATCAAATGGCGGACAATGTTCACCAGTACCAGCCACAACCTCCCCATTACCTTAACACACACACAAGCACGTACACGCACACACATGGTCACATTAAACCTTGCGATGTCATCTAACATCTCTGAATAATAATTATAATCAAAATAATTTGTCATTGTTTATTTTTTTATGACCAAAGTTAAACTAAAGACAAGGTATTATTACAGTGGACCTGTATAAAAACAGCACTCTGCTAGGAGGCAAATGCAATTACTTACTGATAAGCTCCCGGGCACCACTGAGGTTCTTTGGTCTGTAGAGTCGTCTTGAGTTGGTGTCTGACACATAAAGCTGTCCTGTCATTGGATCAGTAGCCAAATAATACCGATGGGCAGGGTTGTTGCTGAAAAGGAGGGTAAGCTAAAATAAGATTAACAAATACCGTAATTTTCAGACTATAAATCACAGTTTTTGTCATAGTTTGGGTGGGGGGGGGGCAACTTATACTCAGGAGAGACTTATATGTGATTTTTTTCACAAATTTTCAAAATTCAGAAATCCGCGATGTAGTGAAACCGCGATAAACAAACCGCGATGTAGCAAGGGATTACTGTCATTTGAACTGCAAGTGACGTCACCCGTGCCGCGCGGCGGTTGTTTACATGAAGGGCAAAGGATTCGATCACGGGATGACGAAGATAACGAAGGGCCTCACGTAATACCGGCATCATTCGCGGCTTTGTTTGTAAGTGACACGGAGGACAAAGAGTTTGAAGGATTTAATGATTTGGAGTGACACAGAAGGTTTGAAAAACTATTATGGCTTTTACGCACGCCCGATCCTTCTCGACGGGAGCTCTCTTTCCACCTCCGTGGATGGAAGTCGGGGGCCGGCGCTCGGCCGGGTGGCTGTCTGGGGACGGTGGATAGGGCTCGGACATCGCTTTTATGCACGCACGCTCCTATTCTATGGAGCTCTCTTCTACCTCCGTGGATGGAAGTCGGGGGCCGGCGCTCGGCCGGGTGGCTGTCCAGGGACGGTGGATGGGGCTAGGACATGGCTTTTACGCACGCCCGCTCCTATTCTATGGAGCTCTCTTCCACCTCCGTGGCTGGAAGTTCAGTAATTGTTGGCTCGTTGAACTCTTGTTTTGTTAAATAAAGAGCCGTTTACCAAACCCACGTCTTTGCTGGTACTTTGTTAACGCTACTTTATTGTTATATACTAGATCTCTGCAGCGCACGCGCGGCGTTGTTGACATAAAGAACGAGGAATTCAAAGGTGTTCTATCGGGTTTAGATCAGGTGAGGGCTATTCAATTGTGTCAATTCCTTCATCTTCCAGATACTGTCTGCATACTCTTGCCACATGAGGCCGGGAATGTCGTGGATCAGGAGGAACCCAGGACCTACTGCACCAGCGTAGGGTCTGACCATGGGTGCAAGGATTTTATCCCGATACCTAATGGCAGTCAGACTGCCGTTCTCTAGCCTGTAGAGGTCTGTTCGTCCCTCCATGGAAATGCCTCCCCAGATCATCACTGACCCACCACCGAACCGGTCATGCTGAATGATGTTGCAAGCAGCATAGCGCTCTCCTTGGCTTCTCCAGACCCTTTCACGTCTATCACAGGTGCTCAGGGTAAACCTGCTCTCATCTGTGAAAAGCACAGGGCGCCAGTGGCAGACTTGCCAATTCTGGTGTTCTATGGCAAATGCCAATCGAGCTCCACGGTGCTGAGTAGTGAGCATAGGGCACACTACAGGACGTCGTGCCCTGAGGCCACCCTCGTGAAGTCTGTTTCTGACTGTTTGGGCAAAAAAATTCACACCAGTAGCCTGTTGAAGGTCATTCTGTAGGGCTCGGGCAGTGCTCAACCTGTTCCTCCTTGCACAAAGCAGCGGATATCGATCCTGCGGATGGGATGAGGACCGTCTACGGCTCTGTGCAGCTCTCCTAGAGTAACTGCCTGTCTCCTGGAATCTCTTCCATGCTCTGGAGATTGTACTGGGAGACATCAAATCTTCTTGCAACAGCATGCATGGATGTGTCATCCTGAAGGAGTTGGACAATCTGCGCAACTTCAGGAGGGTTAAGAAATCGCCTCATGCTTCCAGTCGTGATAATGACTCTTGCTAAAGACAACACCAATGCAGCTGAAAGTGATTAACAACCCCCATCTGCCACGTGCATAAATCTTGCAAAGTTAGGCAATATCATCACAATATAATTTCCATGCCCCGTTTAAAAATGATTGCAGGACAAGGGGATGTTTGTGTGTTATGCTCAAAATACTTAAATTGGCAATGCCTCTCGACCAAAGTGCTACATTTTGTGTGAGTGACAAAGAAAAGTTACTTCCATAATTGAAACTAACCGATCCGCAAGCCTGGACAGTGGGAATAAAGCAGTTATATAGACAATGATATAGACAACTGAATAGAAAAACCAGTAACCACACCAATAATTATCTATAGCCTGCTCTCTCACGTTCCTTCATTCTATCTCTCTCCTTACCTCTCCTTGCTTCAGGCTGCTGCTGAAGTGATGACTGCACGAGTCATTTAAGATGACAACACAAAAATAGATTCATCCGCAATACTTGCCAAGAATACCGACTTGAAAAAAAGACTGTAGAGGACAAAATAATGCCCTCTGTCCATAAAACTCCAACACGAGATGTTGTTATTGTTAGTTGATGATATGGGCTTGTTGAACAACGCTTTCCCAAAATGTAGCACTACTAATATTTTAAAGAAATTGCTGGACTTTATTTTATTAATGTATTTCTTGTTATTGTTCACATAGGGAGTTATACTCTAATTCATAAAGTCCCACTGATTGTCACACACACAACTGGGTGTGGCGAAATTAGTCCTCTGCATTTAACCCATCCCCATGTGATTTTGATCCATCCCCTGGGGGAGAGGGGAGCAGTGAGCAGCAGCGGAGCCGCACCCGGGAATCATTTGGTGATCTAAACCCCCTATTACAACTCTTAATGCTGAGTGCCAAGCAGGGAGGCAATGGGTCCCATTTATATAGGGGTTTGAACCCACAACCTTCCAGTCTCAGGGCAGACACTCTACCACTAGGCCACTGAGCTGGTATATTGATGGCGGTGTTTGTTAAAGGCGTTTGGTTGGGGTCCTTTATTTGCATTTTATAAATTTTTCGTCGTGTGGTCATGCATTAAACAATATTTAGACTGTTCAGAGATTTTTTGTAGGTATGATAACCTCCATGATGGGCAGTTTTAAATAATATGTATATTATATGTCAGTCAAAGTGTAATTTAAAAAAACAAATGGAGAGTTATGTAAGTCTGTATCTTGCTGAGCAAGAAATGCATGTGAATGTAGCGAACTTTGCGCTTCATCGGGGTTCGTACAAGGTTACAAACATGTACACAAAACGTTTAACTGATTTCAAACAATTATTTCTTGACCCAAGAAATAACAAATCCATTGTAACAGTAGCAGGTTTTTGGCAAACAATCATATGAATTTGTAAGCAGGCATGAGACATGTTGCCAAAGTTATTTTTTATTCGCCAATGCTAGAGACCAGGTAATCATGGTTAAGCATTCAAAAGCATTTGCAGCTCAGTTAAACATCACTACTCATTCTCCACATAGATCATCATACCAGGGGAAACCAAGCACAAACGATGATGAGGAGTACCCTCTTTTATACAATGCCTGTTTGGATGAGTTTAAGGGGACAGATAGCAAAAGAAACATGGTGAAGCAATTCATGACAGAAAATTTCTTGAATGAATTACCTGCACCAGCATCTAAGTTAGAATAGTTGTTGTGCTAAATTTGATGAGTTACACTTTTCCATCTTTGATGCTGGACAGGAGAAACGTGTGCGCACCTTTTCATTAGGTTGGGTCCATATATTCGCCTGCTATTCCAGAAGTTGAAAAATGGTCCCAAAGGTTTCCAAACAGTGCCAAAGGAGAGGCAAAGAATTAGAAATCTTTGTAACACAGTACTGTCGCAAATGGCCGCCAACAATTGCAATCTGGTTTTTGTAAAGAGTTTCTCGAACACGTTGCACGTTGTCTCTATGCATCGCTAAATGTTGCGCAATGTTGCTCGACACTGGTCTTCATCAGCATTTGTCAGAAAAGGTGGTGTTAGGGTTTACAAACTATCTTGATCTATGTTGGAATGTAGACTAGAATTATTAACTTTGTTTAAACCTTTTACCCTTCCTTGACTATGAAACGTTTATCCATTCAGTTGTTGAAACTTTCCAAATGGTGTAGAAACATTCTTGCTTAGTCATCTAAAATGCTCCACTAGTTTCTATTTCCACAACCTTGTAAAACAATGAGCTGGGACCCTCCACACTGATTAACCAGTTGCTGAGGTGACCACCAAACATGTCCAATGTCACCCCCAACCTACTTGTTCTCAATAAATATGCTCTTGTAAGAGACTAACGGCAGACTTTGTTCGAACATTGCTGTACCTACAGGAACAAACAGATTCTCCACTTGCAAGTGCTTAAAGGGTACCGTGGCACTGTTGAGAGCGTCCTCTCCAGTTGTATCGCTGTGTGGGGTGGTGGCTGCACTGAATACAACATGAAGGCTCTGCAGCGCATAGTGAACACTGCTAGTAAGATTGTTGGGGCTCCGCTCCCCTCCCTGAACGACATTTACACCTCCCGTCTCACCCGCAAGGCGACCGCGATTGTGTGTGATGTGAGTCACCCCGCTCACTCTTTGTTTAATCTTCTGCCCTCTGGGAAGAGGTACAGATGCCTGCACTCCCGCACCCCCAGACTCGGCAACAGCTTCGTACTCCAAGCTGTCAGGATCCTGAATTCTCTCCCCCCTCGGCTGCATGATGTCCTGTTCTTTTGCGCTTTATTCTGGCTGTCTGCTCTATGCACGCTTGCTCCATTTTTCTCCTCTTATTTATCTATTTATTTATTGTTTATTATTTGGGTTATTTGCTTATTACTTATTCATTGCTCTTGTCTTCGTTTTTACTCTTTGTGCTATTTGCTTGTATGTGTTGTGTAATGTGTCTAGTCACCGTGGGATGGTGAGAAACGTCATTTTGATCTCTTTGTGTTTTAACGTGAAGAAATTGACAATAAAGCTGACTTTGAACAGACCTGCACCCTCCTCCATATAATAGCAACAAAGGTCAGGGTCACGTTATTAGAAGTCCTGTACAAACAAGAAGTATGACCAAAATTTAGACAATGCTGATGTATTGTAGGGGAAGGCTATCCTCCACATACATATGTTTTCCGGCCATGGACTTTGGAAGAGCCAAGGAAAGCAGTTGAAGGGGTTACCCCTGTTGCAGAAGACCCAGATAAATGGGCAGAAGACATGGCTGTAATCATACATTCCTATAGACTGAATGGGCATGAGGCAGGAGAAGCTGCAATGTCTTCTTTGGGAAAAGACTGGGCCAAGGTTAGAGGAAATTATACAGGTAGAAATAACCAAGGGCCTTTCCCCTATCCTGTTGAGGGAAATCAATTGAGAGGGGAGTATGCAGCACAATGGAATGATCTTGTGCAAAGAGTGCAAACTATATTTCAAAGACAAGCAAATTATGGTCATTTAGCAGGAATAAAACAGAAGCCTGTGGAAGATACTGATGATTTTTGCTTGATATTTGAAAAAGAATTGAGGGTGCATATTGGCATCCATTCAATGATGCAGATGAGAGTGCTTATCAGCAACAGCTTAAAAATGTACTCGTCACTGGTTTCCGCCCTGAAATAGGCAACTGGGTGAGGAAACACATGGTGGAAGTGGACACTGCTAGTGTTACAACCATGCAGTGGGGGGCCAGACATGCTGAAAAAGTGATCAAAAAAGGCAAAAGTTCTGATGTATTTCATCTAGACGATGATGATGATGATGACCTAGATAAAGATATAACAGTCTTCTTCCAAGGGACCCAACGGGGCAGAGGAAGAGGTCAAGGCCAACAAGGTCGCGGCCACCGCACAATTCCAAACCCCCATCAGATTCGGACAACTGCTGGAACTGTGGGAAACGAGGACACTTTGCGAGAGAGTGTCATCAAGCAAAACAAGACCAATCAAAGGGTGGATGAAGGGGCAGAGGAAAAGCCAAATTCTCAGCATGACTAGATTCCTCCCCTTTGACCTCTTGTGTTCCTACAGAGGAAGAAATAGTAGATGTCCATACAGCATGGGACATTTTGAATACATTAAAAGAAAAACCACATGTTACCTTACACATTGGAAGAAGTGATGTAGAGTTTTTGGGTGATACCGGGGCTTGTAAAACTGAAATAAAAACTAAAGTCCCTAATCTAAAGGCCTCCCAAAATACTATTGGGTGAAATCTGCTGATGGGCAGGTAAACAAGGAGAGTCTCTCCGATCCAGTTGTAGTAAGAGATGATGAAACTGGAAACATGGCTTCAGTCTCGATTCTCCTATCCCCAAAATGCCCCATAAACCTGCTAGGACGAGATCTGATGACTAGATTGGAATTGCAATAATTCCAATAAAGGATGGTATGCGAGCATGTAGTGAGAAATGTTGACTTCTACGCTGCACAAGCAGGTGAACAGGTTTGTTGTTCCTATGACATCTCTGCTGAACAGAATCCCAAGCTACCAAACAATTTACTGAGTGAAGCCCGAAAACAATTGTCCCGACCTGAATCAGAAATGACTTGTAATCAATAACATGTCACCATGAATATTCTCACTGATCCACAAGATGAATATATTGAAGGTTTTCTCAGTGACACAGAAGTAACCTTAACAATCACTGCTCTGTACACTGATCGCAGGTCATTTACAGCTGCTGCTGTGCTCCTGCCTGCTCCTCAGAAAGACAAATACAAGTTGTCGGCTGTACCCCACATTTCATTGTTTAAACCTCACAGTATAACAGGGGCAGACGTGGGTTGCCGAATTAAACTTGCCAGATCTGTCACTGATTATGAGGACAAAGGTGATGGGTGGAGCTACAGTACCAGTTGTGACATGTGGAAGCAAACAGTGTGTGAGGTGGCTCTTGGAAGGGCATGCGCTTATGCGCTTCCCTGACTAGTTAATGTTTGTTTGACTGAGATGGAGGAGAGGGAATTGGCTGAGCTTCCTGAAGAACTATGGACAAAGGGCCCATCTGATGTAGGACTTTTAAAGTCCATTCCCCCAGTACAGATCAAACCAAGATCAGAGTGGCGTCCAAGAGTTAAGCAATATCTTTTAAAACATGAGGCAATAAATGGGATTGCCCCTGTTATAGATGATCTTTTGTCAGGAGGAATCATTAGGAAGTGCTCGGATTCTCCTTGCCACCCTCCTATTTTTCCAGTCCAAAAGGCCAATAAAATTGATTGGCGAATGATACAAGATTTACGAGCAGTAAATGAAGCAGTACAGACAAGAGCACCTAATGTGCCTGACCCACACACACGTCTGAATACTTTGAAACCCAACCGGAAGTTTTTCACAGTAATTGATCTTAGCAATGCATTTTTCTTAGTGCCAATCCACCCAGACTCACAGTTTTGGTTTGCGTTTACCTTTGAAGGACAAAATTATACGTACACCAGATTGCCACAGGGATTTGCTGATAGTCCAACTATTTTCATTCAAGCTATCATGACATGTTTGGCTGATTTTCAAATGTCAAACAAAAGCCAACTTCTAGTTTATGTAGATGATCTCCTGATAGCCTCTGAAACTGAAGCTGCTTGCAAGGAAGACTCCTTAGCTTTGTTACACTATCTCTGTAAGACAAGGAATAAAGTAAGCAAAAATAAACTACAATGGGTCAAACAGGAAGTGAACTATTTATGTCACACGTTGTCAGCTGCTGGAAGACAGATACAGAAAACCAGAAAACAAATCATTGCAGATGCACCGAAACCTGAGACAAAAAAACAAATGTTGTCATTTTTGGGGCTCTGCAATTACTGCAGAGCATGGATCCCACATTATGCAGAAAGGACGCAACCGCTGCTGAATATTGTGCATAGAGTCCCCATGGCAATGACAGAAAAAATAATATGGACACCAAGTAGCGGATGATGCTTTTGTAGTACTGAAACAGGCTCTGATGGAAACTACAACCCTTATTTTACCAGACTACAATTAAACCTTTGTGCAAACGGTAGACTGCAGGAATGGTTTTATGACCTCAGTGTTGCTGCAGAGTCATGGCAGTAAACTAAGACCAATTGCATTTTATTCCAAAAAATTGGATCCAGTGGCTCAATCCTTACCAGACTGTGTCCAAGCAGTATGCGCAGCAGCGCTTGCAGTGACACTATCCGCAGATGTGGTCCTTTTCCACAAAATGGACCTGCTGGTTTCACATGCTGTAGATGTGTTGCTACTGCAAAGCAAAATGAACCTTCTGTCACCCGCCAGACACCTATCCTACACTGCTACATGTTAGGGTTTATAAACTATCTTCATCGTATGATTATGTTGGAATGTAGACTAGAATTATTAACTTTGTTTAAACCTTTTACCTTTCCTTGACTTTGAAAAGTTTAAACATTCAGTTGTTGAAACTTTCCAAATGGTGTGGAAACACTTTCTTGCTTAGTTAGTCATCTACAATGCTCCACTAGTTTCTGTTTTTACGGCCTTGTAAAACAATGAGCTGGGACCCTCTGCACTGATTTACCAGTTGCTGAGGTGACCACCAAACATGTCCAATGTCACCCCCACCCTACTTGTTCTCAATAAATATGCTCTTGTAAGAGACTAACGGCAGAGTTTGTTCAAACATTGCTGTACCTACAGTAACAAACAGGCTCTCCACTTGCAAGTGCTTAAAGGGCATACTGTCTCCCGTGTGGTTCTTGCAAAATAAGTTAGAGTCAGAACATCTCTAACAGGTGGCAAATACAACATTCTCGTTATGGCGCACGATACCATTTTAATGTCCAATGCAGTGGTTCTTAACCTTGTTGGAGGTACCAAACCCTGCCAGTTTAATATACGCATTCACAGAACCCCTCTTTAGAGAAAAGTAAAAAAATAAATAAATAAATAATTAAAGACATTGTCACGACTCGACCCCGGTCATCGTATATTGTCTCTATGTTGTCATGATTTTTGTTAGTGTCTCTGTGTACTCACCCCTCCCCTCTTGTGTCTGCCCATGATCAGTGTGATCACCCTCACCTGCCTCTTTTTACCTGTCGTGTATTTAAAAGCTGTCTGCTTCTCACTCCCCGGTCGAATTATTTCATGTCTTTCTGTTCTCGTCTCTGTTCTCATCTGTCGACTTTTGTCTCCAGTCTTTGTCTCTGTTAGTTTCTGTTCCTGTCTGCGAGTTGGTCTGTCTGTTCCCCTTCATCCTCCATTCCAACTCCCTTTTCCCTCAATAAACCCTGGTCCAAGCTGCATTTGGTCACCTTGCTCCATTCCAATCCGTGACAGACATAGATGATTTTTACAGATGCATATAATGAATGAGCCGTGCATGAATATCACCTTGTTCAAAGAACAAACCCAACACAATGCATGAACTCACAATACTGACTTCTGGTGTTCCCTTTGTGAGACCAGTTCAGATATGAGTCATCACAAATTTACACAATAAATCAGATGTATTTGGACCTCCGCAATGGAGGCTCTGCCGAACCCCTGAGACTGACTCACCGAACCCTTAAGGTTTGATCGAACCCAGGTTAAAAACCACTGGTCCAATGCAAAGCAGTCTAACTGTACGCATGGGTGGAGTTTTCTTTCTTTTAGCGTTTTAGCGGCGCAGATTAAAGGGGTCTTTGTGGCAATGTGGGAGGGGACACAGTCGATTTGTAGGCTATTAAATGGAAGCTGGTAATGCTTCACTACTTTTAAATTCAGCGCAGGCAAGGTACGTGAGTCCACATGGAGGAAGGACTCACTGGAGTCCATCGATGAAATTGGTGCGCTCAAAGTAAATGTAAAAGGAAGTGCAAGATCTCTACTACAGGATGATGTAGAGTGGGCTGTTGTGGAGTGGGCACTTGGAGACCGCTTTCCACCCCCAATCGTGTGTCCGTATTTGTCAACCACGATCTATAAAAGGGGGCCATTAGTTGAAAAACTGCATTGTGGTGAACGCTTTAAAAGACAAGAACATGACTGTTTGCTTGAGGAAAAAAAAGTAGGAGTATGTTTTGTTAGTAGAATAAAAGTGATTTATCATGCTTACCTATGTCTGAAATCTTTGTTTCTAATTACAGTGCAAGCAAGGGAGAGAAGAGAGGAAACAGAAATTAGAGGAAATTTAGTCATCGCTTGGTATCACTCACTGACCAGACACATATAGATATTAAACACTTAAGAGCACTATTAAGTGTGAAGTGTAAAGCTTAAGTGTGAAGAATCCATATGTTTACTTTATTGGGAAAATAGGCAAATGTATAATTAATTTGTATCGTTCACATTGGAATCCAAGCATTACAAAGTAAAAGTTGAATGCAAAAAGAATAGAAGAGAAACGCGTGCAAAAATTGTTGAGATAATTTTGAAAAAAAATGCTAATTTTATATAGTATACCAAAGACAAAAGCACAGATAAATGATTCTGGAAAAGCTTCAATCGTCATGTTGAATGGTATGAATTTGTGATGGAAGAATAGTTTTTAGAAAGTTTCAACCAGTAACACTAAAACATGAACAAATGTTAACTTTTCCACCAGCTACAATGAATACAAAAAGTCTACATATATGGAAGCTATTTTTCCCCAGTGTTTTTTTTTTGTTTTGGTTCATCTCATTATTAGTGACTTAACATTTTAAAATTACACTATGGTTGTCACTGGGACACAGTAACTTATTGGGGTGTTGCTGTGAATGAACACAGTGACTTGGATTTAACATGAACATTAGAACGTGTAAAGACTTTTTATAGCGATTGTGACCACATAACCTTGGATCCGATATCTTGTGAAAACTGGTATTCTTGTAGTTAAAAAGAACGTTATGCCGATTTGTTGGGTCAGATCATCTCAACTCTGACTCGTTTGCACAAACATGACACCAGTGTGAGATTGAAAGCTATTTTTTTTACCTGAGCTCCATCACACTGGTAACATTTCCAGAGGGGAAGATTCTCCTGATGTAGTTGAAGTCTCCAACATACACACTGCCATCAGCTCCACATGCCAAAGCAAGGGGTGCCAACAGCTTATTACCCTCTGCTTGCCCATTGCAGCTGGGGCAAGAAATGCTACGGCGGCGTCCATTTCCTATGAGAAAACATTGGAATTAGGGGTGAAATTAGTGCTCAAGCAATATGAGCACCTTGGTTAAAAAAGGATGGTTGAGGGTTTTGAGGGAAGTTTATTTGGCATGCACTGTCATGAAGGCAAGTAAAGTTAGACACTCCCAGCACAGTGAGGAGGATAACTTCAAAATAAACCTTACCAAATAATACATGGACAAAAGTTTGGTTTGCTTGCTTCTATTTCGAAGTTGTTCTTGCTACAGTGTGGTGGCATGGCGGCTGACTTTACTCGTCTTACTAACAGTACAGTATTTTTCGGACTAAAATTCGCTCCAGAATATACGTCGCATCAGCCATAAAATGCACAATAAAGTGAAAAAATACATATATACGTCGCTCCGGAGCATAAGTGGCATTTTGGGGGAAGTTTATTCGACAAAATCTAACACCAAGAATAGACATGAACGAGGAACAACAGGCTAAACGATACGGTATGCTAATGTGACATAAACACAAACGAGAAGCTGAGAACAATAACAGTTATTCAAATAACTATAACATATATAACACCTTTATCAAACCATGTGTCACTCCAAATCATTAAAGCCATCGATTGAGTTTGACCTCCTTTATGTAAACAAGTCCGACGTCAGTGGCACATTGCAGTTCAAAACCTTCTACAGGCGCATATAACAATATATAAACTATGTATGAAATAACAATAATATGAACAACAATTTTATCGAACCATCCGTGTCACTCCAAATCAATGAATCCATCAGAATCTTTGTCTTTTGTGTCATTTGAAAAAAACAACAACACAGCTGTTGACGCCGGAAAGACTACGTGCACCGCTGACGTCAGACTAGATATATCAAACAAATGTAATATAAACAACAATTTTATCGAACCATCCAGGTCACTCCAAATCAATAAATTCATCAGAATCTTCGTCTTTTGTGTCACTTAAAAAAACAACAACAACAACACAGCTGGTGACACCGGAACTACGTGCGCCGCTGACGTCAGACTAGATATATCAAATAAATATAATATAAACAACAATTTTAACGAACCATCCGTGTCACTCCAAATCATTAAATTTTCCGGAATATGCATCCTCTGTGTCAAAACAAAAAAAAAAAAAAAAAAAAAAAAAAAAAAAAAAAGCTGTCGATTCCGGACCTACGTGCGCCGCTGACGTCAGCCTCGTTGTCAGCTGGCAGCTCCAATTATTGCACAGATCTACGTTTCAAACTAATATTGTAGCGTTACCAAAGTACTAGGCAAGACGTGGGTTTGGTAACCGGCTCTTTATTTCACAAATCAAGAGCTCAACATGTGAGCCAACACACTCAGAACGACACTTGCCCGCTGAAGACCCCTCCCTATCCGGACGAGCAGCCTCTGTGCCTCTCTGCCGTTAGCGTGAGGAGGACGCTTGCTGCTATCAACACCCGTAAGGCGGCGGGCCCGGACAACATCCCGGGACGGGCGCTGAAGGACTGCGCTGAGGAGCTGATGGATGTCTTCACGGACATCTTTAACATTTCCCTGCGGCAGGCCGTCGTCCCGTCTTAATTCAAGGCTGCCACCATCATACCTGTGCAGAAAAATCCTGCTCCCTCCTGCTTCAATGACTACCGCCCTGTGGCACTGACCCCCATCGTCATGAAGTGCTTTGAGAGGCTTGTCTCGCCCGCTTGTCTGTTGTCACGTCAGATCTGTTCTTCCCCCCACCGTGGACCCCTTCCAGTTTGCCTTCCGACCCAATCGGTCCTCTGAGAATGCCATCTGCTCTGCCCTCACCCACCTGGAGAGCAGGGACTCGTATGTGAGATTGCTGTTTGTGGACTTCAGTTCTGCATTCAACACCATTGTTCCACAGCGTCTCATTTGCAAACTTGTCAAGCTGGGCCTCAGTACCTCCCTTTGCAACTGGCTACTGGACTTCCTCTGTCAGAGGCCTCAAGTAGTGCGTGTGGGCGACAGTGTTTCCGGCAGCATCACGCTGAGCACGGGGGCCCCTCAAGGCTGCGTGCTCAGTCTGCTGCTCTTCACCCTGCTGACGCATGACTGCACTGCAACCTACGGCAGCAACCGCGTGCTGAAATATGCCGACGACACGACTGTGGTGGGTCTGATCACCGGTGGCGACGAGACTCACTACAGATCAGAGGTCGACCTTTTGGCCGCTTGGTGCAGGGACAACAACCTTCTGCTGAACGTCAACAAGACCAAGGAGATTATCATTGACTTCTGGAAGGGTCACGCCCACCACCTGCCGCTGACCGTCGACGGAGCTGTGGTGGAGAGAGTGAGTAGCACCAGATTCCTGGGGGTGCACATCAGTGAGGACCTCTCCTGGACCACCAACACTGCGTCGCTGGCGAAGAAGGCCCAGCGCCGCCTGTACTTTCTGCGGAAACTCAGGCGGGCAAGTGCTCCTCCCGCCGTCATGACCACATTCTACCGTGGCACCATTGAGAGCGTCCTCTCCAGCTGCATCGCTGTGTGGGGTGGTGGCTGCTCTGAGTACAACATGAAGGCCCTGCAGCGCATAGTGACCACTGCGAGTAAAATCATCGGGGCTCCACTCCCCTCCCTGAAGGAAGTTTACGCCTCCCGTCTCACCCGCAAAGCGGCTGCGATTGTGTGTGATGAGAGTCACCCCGCTCACTCTTTGTTTGTACTTCTGCCCTCTAGGAAGAGATACAGATGCCTGCGCTCCCGCACCACCAGACTCAGGGACAGCTTTGTGCTCCAAGCTGTCCGGATCCTGAATTCCCTCCCCCGTCCACCCTCTGCTACATGACGTCCTGTTCTTTTGCGCTATGATCTGGCTGTCTGCTATTAGCGCGCTTGCTCCATTTTGCTGCTCTTATTTGTCTATTTATTTATTTATTGTTTATTATTTGGGTTATTTGTTGCTCTTGTCTGTTCGTTTTTACTCTTTGTGCTGTTTGATGTGAGTGTTGTGTACTGTCTAGTCACCGTGGGACGGTGGGAAACGTAATTTTGATCTCTTTGTGTGCCTGGCATGTTAAGAAATTGACAATAAAGCGGACTTTGACATGCAAGCACCCTGGATCGCTCTTCCGCTCACCCCCCTGCTGCCTTCACGGCCTCCCTAGAAAATCGGAAACTACTGAAGTCTAACAATATACATGTTGCTACTCTAAAAAAACTATATGTCAAATAACTATAACATAAATAACAAGTTTATCGAATAATCTATGTCACTCCAAATCATTAAACCTCCCGACTTGGGAAGTCAGTGAATGGAACTCATTGTCAGTGAGGCTCCAATTATTCCACAGCCATAGTGCGCCCTCATGCGGTTTAAAGTGAAAATAAAGTGACGTGATCAACTATACTAGTAAGTAAAGTGTTAATGATCAAGTAAAATTTTGTGAAAAAAATCACATATAAGTCGCTCCTGAGTATAAATCGCGGCCCCCACCCAAATTATGAAAAAAAAAAAAAACGCGACTTATAGTCCGAAAAATACGATATGTGGGACCAATTTGTATTGCAAATAAAAACTGTTGCCATGCATATCAATACAGATTCATTCTGAAATAATGTTCAATCACGAACCAAATATGCGAAAAAAAAACTCTAATTAGGCTAGGCTAGGCTCTGGAAGGTAGGTGTGCCAAAGAAGCCCTCTAAATTGAAAATGGATGCCTCAACAAGACAGTCTGGTTAAAGAACAGTCATGATCTGATATGTACTGAAATATATTTAAATTACAAAATCTGAGTAAATTGGGGGACAATGCAGTATCTTATGGCCTTCTCAGACTAAATGACTTGTTCACGACGGTCGCGCTGTCAGACAAAGCATAGTTCTGTGTCTTGGACCAGGCGATAGTCACCAAGCAGATCCAGCCTGATCATCACATTCTTCTATTATGATTCAGTCCATTGGGGAAGCTTTCAGTCAAGTCGGAATGGAAGCATTATGTGCATTTTTTTATGTCTAGAAAAGGCACAAACACAAAATAAACTATTGACCCATTCCTGGAAGCTGGAGAGAGGGCAGTGTGTTTTTTTGGTTGCAATAACATTAATGATGCGACAAACAATGATATTGTGAATAGTGTCTCTTTTTTAGCTTGCTCCCACACATATGACAGTGACAGTACACTGGAACTAACTGACTGTGGCTTTTAAGCTTCACCAACTGAACATTCTAATACACTATGAGACTGCTGAGAAATTCTCATTCACATTTAACCGTATGCAAGCATTACAGGCAGTATGAACTGTCTATTTTCCAAATAAAACTTGTGGTAACAAATCTGTTGAGTGACACCACGTTTGCTCATCCGCTCCTCGTTGCGGACATTGCAGCCACAGCTCAACAAATCTTTCCACCATAACGTAGCTCCACCGGAGACCAGTAAAATACTGTCCCTTTGTTTTTTGGCCAGTTTATAAACGGATTCTTTTGTTCAGACAAATGAATTTTTTTGTTGTTACCTGCTTACAGTTTCGACTGTAACTCCAGTCTTCGTAAGAGCCGCCCACGGCAACAAAAACTTTTGTCTGAACAAAAGAATTGTTTTATAATCATTACAGAGACATGATGAATCTCATCGAGCAAATTTTGGCTATTTTGTTTGTTGTCAATCTCTCACCATAAGTAGGAAGCACTGTCTTTCCATTGGTCAATGCTCAAGAACCAATCAAAGGACAATGTAGTACATGCCACACTGCGACAAGATGAACAAACAATCTGAAATACCATACTTTTCGTCATTGTGATTGTGAAGTGTCCTAAGCACCATCCGAATAATCGTGGAGTATGTCACTCGACACTGGCAACAAACCGCAGAGACAACTCAAAATCAGCTATGACAAAGTATGTTTGTCCACAACATGTCTGTTGGCTCATTATTGGGCTACATTTGTGTTGTCTGACGGTAGCATTACCTGAACTCCAGCAAAATAATTAAGTCTATTCAATCTTGCCATGAAAAGGAAGACGTCTCACTGATTTTTTTTCTTACAGCTTCAGGCTCACAGTAAAATGGAAGACGCAAAACCTCCCAGACACGCACGCACGCACGCACGCACGCACACACACACACACACACACACACACACACACACACACACACACACACTCTTGGCAGTCCACCGATTACGATGATGACGTTGCTCCAGATTAAAAGTGTGGACCGTTATTGGGGTGTTTTGCAGCGGTGCATAGCCATGTGGCTGTGCAGGCTGATGCGTGATCCGCAAGTCTTGCCACATGAGGGACAGGGGTATATGGTACTGGAGGGCGTTGGCCCTGCAGCACGCTGATGCCTCTGTGCACGGCGTTGTATCCTCCTCTCTGTGGCCTGCTCCTGAAGGTGAGTAATACCCTGGGGGCAGGTGGAACTCCAGGTGTGGCGAACAGCAGCCAGGGACTCGAGTGCTGTAGGTGTAATGTCACACTTCTTCAGGAGGGTTTTGAGGTGATCCTTGTAGTGCTTTTTTCTGGCCCCCTGCAGATCTCTGACCACCCAAAAGCTGGCCATAGAGGTTCTGCCTAGGGAGGCGGTGGGTAGGCTTATGGATCACATGACCTACCCGACGTAGATGTTTCTGCGCAAGGAGCAGGGCAATGCTGAGTGTGTGGGTTCGGCCAAAGATCTTAACATAGGACACCCTGTCTACCCAAGACACACCCAGGATCCTTTGGAGGTAGCGAATGTGAAAGGCCTCTAGGGTTCGTATGTGTCTCTGGTAGGGTGTCCAGGTTTCCGAGCCATATAGCAGTGTAGACAGACATTCTTACTGCGTTATACACAGCTGCTTGGGTGGAGATAGTAAGACTTCTATTCTGGAAGACCCTGGAGCTGAGCCTGCCAAAGGCAGCGGAGGCCAGGCCGATGCGGACCTGTATGTCGTCGTCGATGTTGCAGGAGGGGGACAGAGTACTGTCTAGGTAGGTGAAGTGTGGGACGATGGCAAGAGGTTGACCATCGAGGGTGAAGGTGGGCACGCAGGTTTGGGGTGTGGAGTCTTGCACAACTATCTGTGTTTTCTTGGTATTAATTTGAAGACCAATGGCGCTGTACCAGGAGGCGACCACATTTAGCGCACGCTGTAGGGACTGTGGTGAGTGAGCAAGGAGAGCACAATCGTCTGCATACTGCATAGCTCCAGGATGTGTTGGGTGGTGGTTTTGGTGAAGGCTTGGAGGCGGCGAATATTGAATAGGTTGCCATCCAGTCTGTACTGTATCTGTACCCCATCAAAGGGGTCAAGGTGTTTATGAGAAAGGATGGGGAAGGTAGGGAGAAAAATGTTGAAAATGGTTGGTGCTAGAACACACCCTTGTTTAATCCCCACATCCACACTGAAGGATGTGGATTGTTGGCCACCAACACTCACACAGGCTTGCATCCCGTCGTGGAACTGACGCAGGAGGTTTCTGAACTTGGGTGGAACCCCCAGCTTCCCCAGCACTTTCCACAACAGTTCCTGGTTGACTGTTTCAAAGGCCTTGGACAGATCAATGAAAGCTAGGTACAGGTCTTTGCGGTGTTCTCTGCATTTCTCCTGTACCTGTCTAGCAACAAAAATCATGTCAACAGTGCCTCGCTCATGCCTGAAGCCGCACTGGGATTCAGGCAGGATGTTTTGACTGACATGGGATGCTAGGCGGTGTAGCATGATCCGTGCTAGCACCTTCCCGGCCACTGATAAGAGGGAAATGCCTCTGCTGTTCCCACAGTCTGGTTTGTCACCTTTGCGCTTAAAAATTGTTAGGATGTTGGCATCCTTCCAGTCTTGCGGGATGATTTCAGATGACCAGATGGTGGTGATCTGCTGGTGTAGTCTGCACTTGAGGAGGTATCCACAATGCTTCAGAATTTCTGCCGAGATTCCATCAAGGCCCGGGCTCTTGTTGCTTTTCAGGCCGGCAATGGTTTTCCGTACCTCGGCGAAGCGGGGGGGGGGGGGTCCAGATCAATGACGGGTGGCAGGCAGGGAAGGTTAGCAAGCGTGTCCATGCGAGTTGGGTATGAGGTGTTCAGCAGGGTGTTGAAATGCTCAGCCCATCTGTCAAGGATCTGTTGTTTGTCCTTGTACAGGATGGTACCATCTGATGATCTGACCAGGGCTATGTTCTTTCTCTGTGGGCCATAGATAGACTTGATGGCATCGTAGAAAGCATGGGAGTTGTTAGTATCTTCGTGATGCTGTATCTCGCTGGCTTTCTTGACCCACCAATCGTTCTCCATGGCTCTGAGGGTGCGCTGGGTTTCAGGCTGGATGTCGTTGTAGCTGGCTTTCAGGGAGCTGGATTGGGGGTTGGAAAGGTGAGCTGCAAGGGCCTTGTGTTTTGCCTGAAGTAGGTTGTGGATACCAGGTGCACTGTTGTTGAACCAGTCTTGATGCCTCCGTCTGGTGTACCCTATGGATTTTACTGCTGCCTGGTGAATGGTAGTGCGAAAGGTGCTCCAGGTAGCGCTGATGTTGACATCAGTTGGTGTTGCAGGGATCTTAGAGAGTTGTAGAGCAATCTTTTCCCTGAGCAGGTTGACTGAGTGTGTGAACTTCAGTGCATCACAGTTGAGCCGCCTGCAGGGTGGTGTTTTCCTGAGAGGAGGACGGAGTTCCAGGATGAGTTTGGCTTTGATTAGACGGTCTTCTGTCCAGCAGTCAGCTCCATGCATGGCTCTGGTGACTCGCACCTCCTTCCTGTCAGCTTGGCGGACAATGATGTAATCCAGGAGATGCCAGTGTTTGGGGCGAGGATGTTGCCAGGAGGTCTTGAACTTATTTTTCAGCTGGAACAAGGTGTTTGTGATCACCAGTCGATACTCAGAGCAAAATGTGAGGAGATGGAGACCATTTGCATTGAGCTTACCAACATCGTGCTGACCAAGCACATCCTTCCATAAAACACTGTCAGAGCCCACTCTGGCGTTGAAATCGCCAAGTAGAATGAGCTTGTCGGTGGGAGCTGTTTTATTCATGGCGGTGTGCAGGGAGGCGTAGAAGAGTTCCTTGCACTCAGGGTCAGCATCCAGTGTTCAAGCATATGCACTGATGGGGGTGGCATAACGGTTGTTTGTGGGTGGAATCCGCCAGGTCATCAGTCTTTCACTGATGCCGACAGGAGATTCAGGGATCCTCTGAAGTAGGCTTGATTGGACAGCAAAACTTACACCATGGAGACGGCGGGAGCCTTCGGGAAGAAGGTGTAGCCTTCTTCCACCTCTGTTATAGAGTCCTCTCCATGGAAGCGGGTTTCGCTGAGAGCTCCAATATTGATGTTGTATCTCTGCAGCTCATGGGCAACCAGCGCTGTTCTTCGTCGGGGGTGACAAAAGTCATCACGTGCATCCAAAAGTGGGCGGACGTTTCAGGTTGCAATGATGAGATTAACGAGGGTTTTCTTATTCTTATCATTTCAACCGCATAGAGGGATGACCCGGCAACTGTGGCAGGCTGCCCGGGTTAAACAGAACAGACTATGTTTAGGCCACCTTTTCTAGGCCCTTCTCTATTCAGGTTGAGCATGGAGGAGGTGCTCAGTCGCATGAGAGGCTGCCGGAGAGGAGCGCTGTTCCATCCCGCTCCTCAGTGACCACATGTCTCACGCCGCCTAACGTGCAGGGTTGTGCTAGATACTTCCGGTCACATCCTGACCTGCACCTACCGCCCTTCCCTATCGCCGCAGTACTTTGGAGTGTGTGTGTGTGGGGGGGGGGGGGTTGAAGTGGAGGGTGGGGTATCTGGAGCGGGCCTGCGCAAAGGAGTAGATTATAGTGAGGGAAGTGGCGCACAGTCTCTACCCTCACTGCCTTGGCTCCTCCCTACGTATTCCAGTGGCATGCAGTGCACAACGACCTTCTGTAGAGGAGAGTTGCAGAAGACTGCCAGAAACACCTCTATTGGTGACTGCCTAATGTGGGTTTCTTCCACAGTTTTATTGTTAGGCGTTGACTCCCGTAGCCATAGCACACGTGAGTGCATCCATTTGGCATTGGGGTTTTCGGTTTTGCATTGGAGTGGCCTTCTCCTAGATGGGTTGCCTTGCATGGCTATGAAACTCATCTGCCCGTGCTATTTGCCCATAGTTGGGGCAGTGGTTGAAAGGCGCCAGGGCGTGTCCACACACCGGTGGGCCTGCACGCCTTCTCTCTGGGGCCCACTGCTGCTCCGAGATCTCCTGCAGTTTAGCATGGGACCGCAAGGTACCCAGGATTCGTGTGTGGCCGCGGGGAGGCACTGCAGGAGTCTTGACGGTGGAGAGGCTATGTACCAGCAGGAGGAGGCTTACGCACTCTGCTCCTCTTTTCACCCCTGTCAGGGGGCTAGTAGGTGGCAGTAGCTGAAAGCAGAAGATGACAAGCAGAAAGCAACATGCAACATGCACTAGCTACAGGCACTACTACCCCAGTACTACTTTACTGACGCTTCACACACGCCCTCACACACACAGACATAAATGCACAAAAAGAACGAAAGAACGCAAAGGCATATATTGAACAGATAACTGTACATTGCATACATACACGCACAGTGTATTACCAATTTTTGGTGATTAAAGCCATTTTCCGCCAAAAGGAGAATCCCTGCCCTCCCTCCCTATACATAATTTGCTATTGTAGTACAAGTAAACACACAAGCACTTTCTTACCCATAATGCTGTTGATGACTGGAGGTTGCTGGGAAACAAATATGTTCTCACCATTGCCTTTGTACAGGATACCTAGAGTAAAAACATAATACATTAGAAAGAACCCAGAGAAAACAATGGCTTAATTTACAACAAATGGCGTTTTATATGTGTTTGTGTGTGTGTGTGTGTGTGTGTGTGGGGGGGGGGGGGTATTAGGGCGGCTTTTTATTTTGAAAAGACATGCTACAAGTTTTTTTACGGAACTGTATACATACTTTTGTCTGAATTTGACCAGTCAGATGCAAACTTGGGCATCGCCACACAATAGTCGAACATTATCTAGGGTAATTAGAAATAATTGTAACTGTAATTTAATGCATTATGTACTGAAAAAGATATCAATATCACAATGTTGGCTTATGCAATATGCGTATCGCAAAGAAATGCAATACGTTTTTTTTTATTACGGAACTGTATGGTTTTGTCTGAATTTGACTAGTCAGATGCAAACTTGGGCATTGCCGACCATCCATCCATCCATCCATCCATCCATCCATCCATCCATCCATCCATCCATCCATCCATTTTCTGTACTGCTTTGTCCCCACGGGGGGCGCGGGCATGCTGGAGTCTATCCCAGCCGTCATCGGGCAGTAGGCGGGGGACACCTTGAACTGCTTGCCAGCCAATCGCAGGGCACACAGAGACGAACAACCGTCCATCCCACTCACACTCAAACCTAGGGACAATTTGGAGTGCTCAATGGGTCTACCGAGCATGCTTTTTGGAATGTGGGAGGAAACCGAAGTGCCCGGAGAAAACCCACGCGGGCACGGGGAGAACATGCAAACTCCACACAGGGTGGCCACCGAGCCACCCCAAATGTTTGGCCACTCCTGACCATTTTCATGAAGTTTATAGGATTTACAGAAAGTGTGCAATCATTACTTGAACAAAAGTAGGCAGGTGCATAAATTTGGGCATCCCAACAGAAAACTCCTTTTGCAGGAATAACAGCCTCTAAATCCTTCCTATAGCTTCCAATGAGTCTGGATTCATGTTGAAGGTATTTTGACCATTCTTCTCTTCAAAATCTCTTCAGTTATGGGAATTTAAGATGGCCACTTGCATGACCTGAAAACAAAGATTGTTCAATGTCAAAGTTTAGGGAAAAGATACAAAAAGCTAACTCATAGATTTCAGCTGTCAGTTTGCACTGTGAGGGAAAAAAAAGTCAAAAGTCAAGTCAAAGTCTGGTTTATTGTCAATTTCTCCACATGTTAAGACACACAAAAAGATCAAAATTACGTTTCTCACCATCCCACAGTGACTAGACACATTACACAACATATACAAGCAAATAGCACAAAGAGTAAAAACAATAGATAAGAGCGATGAATAAGTAATCAGCAAATAACCTAAATAAATAAACAATAAATAAATAAATAGACAAATAAGAGCAGCAAAATGGAGCAAGCGTGCTAATAGCAGACAGACAGATCATAGCGCAAAAGAACAGGACGTCATGCAGCCGAGGGTGGAGGGGGGAGGGAATTAAGGATCCGGACAGCCTGGAGTATGAAGCTGTTGGTGAGTCTGGTGGTGCGGGAACGCAGGCTCCTGTACCTCTTCCCAGAGAGCAGAAAATCAAACAAAGAGTGAGCGGGGTGACTCACATCACACACAATCGGGTGAGATGGGAGGTGTAAATGTCCTTCAGGGAGGGGAGTGAAGCACCAATGATCTTACTAGCCGTGTTCACTATGCGCTGCAAGGCCTTCATGTTGTATTCAGTGCAGCTACCACCCCACACAGCGATACAACTGGAGAGGACGCTCTCAATGGTGCCACGGTAGAATGTGGTCACGATGGCAGGAGGAGCACTTGCTCGCCTGAGTTTCCGTAGAAAGAACAGGCGGCGCTGAGCTTTCTTTGCCAGCGACGCAGTGTTGGTGGTCCAGGAGAGGTCCTCACTGATGTGCACCCCCAGGAATCTGGTGCTGCTCACTCTCTCCACCACAGCACCATCGATGGTCAGCGGCAGGTGTCGGGTGTGACCCTTCCGGAACTCAACAACAATCTCCTTGGTCTTGCTGATGTTCAGCAGGAGGTTGCTGCACCACGTGGCCAGAAGGTCGACCTCCGACCTGTATTGAGTCTCGTCGCCCCCGGTGATGAGACCCACCAGAGTCATGTCATTGGCATATTTCAGCACGCGGTTGCTGCTGTAGTTTGCAGTGCAGTCATGCGTCAGCAGGGTGAAGAGCAGCGGACTGAGTAGCAGCCTTGGGGGGCCCCCGTGCTCAGCGTGATGCTGCCGGAGACATTGTCGCCAACACGTACTACCTGTCCAGTAGCCAGTTGCAAAGGTAGCTACTGAGGCCTAGCTTGTCGAGTTTGCAGATGAGACGGTGTGGAACAATGGTGTTGAATGCAGAACAGAGGAATTATCCAAGATGGCACCGCGTACGGCAGCCTCGGTGGGTCGCTCTCTGCTTCTTTGTCTTATTTTGTGTGTTTTCTGTGTTCTCTGCTGTCCATCCCGGATCACTTTTACTAGAGAAGCGCTGTTAAACATCGGACAGTCTTCTTCTGGTATTTTCTCTCCTGTCCTCTCCGATTCACAGTTTGCCGGAGATTTTAGCTGGAGCGGCGATGCTATACAAGCTAGCACGCCGACGACGGCGCGGAAAACGAGCCGGAGCCCTCGTTAAGCTGAGGCAGAAAGGGTTCCTCTCTGCCCTAGCATCAATTCATCTGGCGAATGTTCGCTCCCTGGCGAACAAGATGGACGAACTGCTGCTCCTCACTTCGAGGCACACTGATTTCAGCAGATCCGCCGCGCTGTGTTTCGTTGAAACGTGGCTTAACGAACGCACCCCCCACCACGCCGTGGAGTTAGCTGGGTTTCGGCTAATGTGGGCAGATCGCAGCGCGGACCTCACCGGAAAATCAAAGGGAGGTGGACTCTGTTTCTACATTAATGAACGTTGGTTTACTGACGTCACAGTGTTGAAAGAGTCTTGCAGCCCTCTCCTAGAAACACTCTTCATAAACTGCCGACCGTTCTATTCGCCACGGGAGTTCTCCTCGATCGTCATGGCGGCTGTTTACATTCCACCACACGCGCAGATGCTGGCCGACCAGGTGACAGACATGGAGAAACTTCTACCAAATTCACTAATCATTGTTTTTGGGTGATCTCAACAGGGCGAATCTCGCACACGAACTCCCCAGATACAGACAGCACATTATGTGTCCCACCAGAGGGGCACAGACACTGGACCACTGCTAAATTAATTAAGGATGCATACCACTCTGTGGTTCGTGCAGCTTTAGGACTCTCGAACCACTGTCTAGTTCATCTGGTCCCGGCCTACAGGCAGAAACTAAAAACTTCTTAGCCTGTAGTGAGGACTGTGAGGAAGTGGACAGTGGAGTCATGGCAGGACCTCCAAGCCTGCTTTGACTGCACAGATTGGGGAGTTTTCAAAGCTGCAACTTCAGACCTGCATGAACTCACTGACACTGTCACATCATACATCTGTTTTTGTGAGGATCTGTGTGTGCAGACTAAGACTTTCTGCACGTACAACAACGACAAACCTTGGTTTACACCGAACCTCAGGAGGCTGCGCAAAGCCAAGGAGGAGGCCTACAGGAGCGGCGACCGGGACCTGTTCAAGCAGACCAGAAACACACTGAACCGAGAGGTCAGGAGAGCAAGGAGGTGTTACAGGGAGAGCCTGGAGAGACAACTCTCTGCCAATCCTGATCCCTCAACAGTGTGGAAAGGTCTGCAGAGCATCACGGGCTTCAAGAAACTACCTGTGGAGAGCCCAAGGCTTGCTAACCAGCTGAACAGGTTCTACTGCAGGTTTGATCGGTCCTCCCACACAACAGGATCTCCTGCAGCACAATCAACATACTCCCCTCCCCTCACAACCGCTCTGTCCACACCTCAATCACCTAATCTCTCTCTCGCAGAGGCCGTGCCCGCACTCCAGATCCATGAGGAGGAAGTGCGCCAGATGTTCCGGAGACAAAAGATCAGGAAGGCACCGGGGCCAGACGGCGTGTCACCCTCCTGCTTGAAAGTCTGTGCTGAGCAGCTGGCGGCCACCTTTGCACGGATCTTCAACCGCTCCCTGGAGCTGTGTGAGGTGCCCTGTGCTTCAAAAGCTCCACCATCGTTCCAATGGCCAAGAAGCCTACCATCACAGGATTGAATGACTACAGACCTGTCGCTCTGACATCTGTGGTCATGAAATCTTTCGAGAGGTTGGTGCTGAACCACCTGAAGCATGTCACAGGCCCCCTGCTTGACCCCCTCCAGTTTGCCTACCGGGCAAACAGGTCGGTGGATGATGCGGTCAACATGGGACTGCACTACATCCTGCACCACCTGGACACCCCAGGAACGTACGCCAGGATCCTGTTTGTGGATTTCAGCTCGGCGTTTAACACCATCGCTCCTGACATCCTCCAACAGAGGCTCATCCACCTCACGGTGCCTGCCTCCACCTGTCAGTGGATCACCAGCTTCCTGACCAACAGGAGACAGCGTGTGAGGCTGGGGAGCATCACATCTGCTACCAGGACCAGGGGTGCGTCCTCTCCCCACTGCTCTTCTCTCTCTACACCAATGATTTCTCCTCAGGTGACTCTCCTGTGAAGCTCCTGAAGTATGCAGACGACACGACTCTCATCGGACTGATCCAGGACGGTGATGAGACTGCGTACAGACAGGAGGTGGAGCGGCTGGTCCACTGGTGCAGCCAAAATCACCTGGAGCTGAACCCGCTCAAGACCGTGGAGATGACAGTGGATTTCAGGTGAGATCCTTCACCACTTTCACCCCTCACTATCCGCAGTAATACCATACTCTCCTCAGACACCTTCAAGTTCCTGGGTACCACAATCTCACGGGACCTGAAATGGACCGGCCACATAGACTCTGTCCGGAAGAAGGCCCAGCAGAGGCTGTACTTCCTGAGACTGCTCAAGAAGTTCAACCTGCCGCGGGAGCTGCTGAAGACCTTCTACACTGCCATCATCCAGTCTGTCCTCTGCACCTCCATCACTGTCTGGTTTGGATCGGCCTCCAAACAAGACAAGCACAGACTGCAACGGACAATCAGGACTGCAGAAAAGATCATTGGAATCAACCTCCCATCTATCCAAGATTTGTACCTGTCCAGGACTAGGAGACGCACAAGCAACATCTCTACAGACCCTTCTCACCCAAGTCACAGTCTGTTTGAACTACTCCCTTCCGGACGGCGTTATAGAGCTCTGTACGCCAAAACCAGCAGACACAGAAACACCTTCTTTCCCCAGGCTGTTGCTCTGATGAACTCACACCACTCTTAGAGTCTCAGAGTCCTTGCTGAGCAATAACATCCTGCTCTCCACACCTTTTTGGATTGTCTACACTGTTTGCACTATGTGTCTTCTCTGCATCCATTGCAGCCTGGTCACCCTGGAAGTGGGACCCTCCTATCTGTGGTGTCTTCTAAAGGTTTCTCACTTCCCCTAGTCGGAGATTTGAGTTTTTCCTTGCCCTCTTGGGAGTTTAAGATCAGGGGATGGCTGAGAATATTGTCATTTGTCATTTTCACATGTCCTGAGTGTTGTTAGTCACTTAAATGTTGAACAGAGACTGTGATGTAACTAAGTCAAATTCCTTGTTTGGCACGCTCAAACACGGCGAATAAATTCTTCTTGAATCTTGAACTGAAATCCACAAACAACAATCTCACATACGAATCTCTGTTCTCCAGTTGGGTGAGGGCAGAGTGGAGGGGAGGGCAGATGGCATCCTCAGAGGACCGTTTGGCTCGGTACGCAAACTGGAAGGGGTCTATGGTGGGCGGGAGAACGGACCTGAAGTGCGCCAAGACAAGCCGCTCAAAGCACTTCATGATGATGGGTGTCAGTGCCACAGGGCGGTAGTCATTGAAGCAGGAAGGAGCAGGTTTCTTCAGCGCAGGTATGATGGTGGCAGCCTTGAAACATGACGGGACGATGGCCTGCTGCAGGGAAATGTTAAAGATGTACGTGAAGACATCCATCAGGTCCTCAGCGCAGTACTTCAGCGCTCGACCCGGGATGTTGTCCGGGCCCGCCGCCTTACGGGTGTTGATAGCAGCAAGCGCCCTCCTCACGCTAACGGCAGAGAGGCACAGGCATAGTGAAGAAATAGAAGACCACAGGCGCAGTTCTAGTTAAGGCCCGGAGTGGCAGGCAAAGAAAAATATCAGATATGCAGAGGCGAAGGATGGTGAGAACAGTCAAAGTCAAGTCAAGTCAAGTCAAGTTTTTATATAGCCCTAAATCACAAGCAGTCTCAAAGGGCTCTGTCCTCTGCATTTAACCCATCCCCATGTGATTTTGATCCATCCCCTGGGGGAGAGGGGAGCAGTGAGCAGCAGCAGCGCCGCGCTCGGGAATCGTTTTTGGTGATCTAACCCCCCAATTCCAACCCTTAATGCTGAGTGCCAAGCAGGGAGGCAATGGGTTCCATTTTTATAGTCTTTGGTATGACCCGGCCGGGGTTTGAACCCACAACCTTCCAGTCTCAGGGCGGACACTCTACTACTAGGCCACTGAGCTGGTAAGTCAACCCACAGAGCAGCTCCAAAGACCTATAACATGATCTTCATGCAGATGGCGACACTGTGCATCGTTCAACTATTCAGTACATTTTGTACAAGATGCTGTATCGGAAAATGACATGACCAGACATGAACCAGCAACAACAGGCTACAAGATACGGTATGGTAACGTGACACAAACGAGGAGCTGAGAACGGGCCTGACGTAACATTCAGAGTTATTTAAGTAAGTATTACATAAATAACACATTTATAAAACCATCTGTGTCACTCCAATTCATTAAATCCATCGATCATGGTTTATGTAAACAATGCCACGTATGCGCGGTATTATTTAACAAAACAAGAGTTCAACGAGCCAACAACTACTGAACTTCGAGCCACGGCGGTGGAAGAGAGCTCCATAGAATAGGAGCGGGCGTGCGTAAAAGCCATGTCCGAGCCCCATCCACCGTCCCCGGACAGCCACCCGGCCGAGCGCCGGCCCCCGACTTCCATCCACGGAGGTGAAAGAAAGCTCCGTAGAGTGTGACCGGGGGTGCGTAAAAGCCATAATAGTTTTTTAAACCTGTGTCACTCCAAATCATTAAATCCTTCAAATTCTTTGTGCTCCGTGTCACTTACAAACAAAGCCGCTAATGATGCCGGTGGTACGCGGAGCCCTTCGTCATCTCCGTCATCCCGTGATCAAATCCTTTGCCCTTTATGTAAACAACCGTTGCGCGGCACGGGTGACGTCACTTGCAGTTCAAATGACAGTAATCCCTTGCTACATCACGGTTCGTTTTTCGCGGTTTCACTACATCGCGGATTTTTGAATTTTTAAAATTTGTGAAAAAAATCACATATAAATCGCTCCTGAGTATAAGTTGCCACCCCCCACCCAAACTATGACAAAAAACGCGACTTATAGGTAATTACGGTAATGCAGAAGCCACAAACAGAGTCGCTTGAGGTATGCTAAAGCACATTTGGACAAGCCAGCTTCATTTTGGAATAAGGTGCTGTGGACTGATGAAACTAAAATTTAGTTTTTTGGACATAACAAGAGGTGGTAAATACCTTCAACCAGAATCCAGACTCTCATTGGAAGCTATAGGAAATGTTTAGAGGCTGTTATTTCTGCAAAAGGAGGATCTACTAAATATTGATGTCATTTGTCTATTGAGGTGTCCAAATGTATGCACCTGCCTACTTTTGTTTAGGTAATGATTGCACACTTTCTGTAAATCATATAAACTTCATTTCACCTCTCAAATATCACTGTTTTTGACTGCCATATGAAAATGATCAGGGGTGCCAAAACCTTTGCATACTGTGTGTGTGTGTGTGTGTGTGTGTATATATATATATATATATAGCAAAGTTAGGCAATATCATCATGATATCATTTCCATGCCCCATTTAAAAATGATTGCAGGACACATGTTTGTGTGTAATGCTCAAAATAATTAAATTGGCAATGAAATGATCTAACACGTGTAGGTTTAATGAAATGCAAAGATTTCTTTTCGAAAAGTACATATAATGCCATTTTGTTTAGTTTTGTTTCATTTTATTTTTGTTTCGTTTTCAAATAACATTATTTTGTTTCATTTCAGTTGCTAACATGAATTGGACCGGTGAGCATCGCGCTTTCATTGTGGAAATGTTTATCAAGAATTAATCTGTAACTGCAACAAAACTAGCGTTCCGTTTGCGCTTCAGACTTGGTAGACATGATCCCGTACCTGCTCGAAACATGATCTTGTTATGAGTTACAAACTTCAGAGCCAGTGGATCAGCATTGAAAAGAAAATCAACCAGCTGGCTTCGCACCGCCAGAACCCCAGAAATTTTGGTAAGTCCAAAATAACATTATTCGGAAACGAAACAAAAATGAAATGAAATAAAACGGCATTATATTATTTATTAATTTTAGCTGGTGCGGTTTATAATCAGGTGCGGCTTGTAGTCCAGAAATTACGGTACCGTAGGCTAAAGATGCGGGATTTTAGTTGTGGTGAGATGTTTGCATCTTTTATTTCTTTTCCGCCTTCCATATATTCTACTCCCCTATATTTATTACTGCTATCCTTCCTGTCTGCTCAATTTTTTGTCTTGTGACTTTGTCTCGTGGTCTTGATATTCAGCATCTAACATTACGCCTTAATCCCACAGGTTCACTGCTGTACACTTCCCTCTACTCTCTACTCTTTCATCTCTCCTTCCATTAGGAGGTGTTGATTGATCAACATAGGCACAGTGCTGACAGGTTGCACCCATGCTGTGCTGTGGTCCACAATGACATCAACTACTCGACTCACTACAAAAAAGGCAAAGGTGTGTGTGTTTGTGTGCGCATTGATGTGCATGCATGCGTGTGTGTTTGTGCGTGTGTGTACGTGTGGCGAGCATGTGTGTGGGAAAGATAGATGAGGAATTAAAGCAATGTTCAAAGAGAGAAAAACTCTCCAGCTGTGTTAAGTGCTGGCAGTGCAGTTTTCTCTGCACTCTGAGTACATGTTTTTATATGTGAGTGCATTTGACCTTGGTCTCAAAGTCCCAATCTAAAAATCTCAATTCTGATGCACACACAGTGAATTGGGTGACAAGGTGTTGAAAGCCCCTCAGGACAAGTGATGTGAGAGGGATGAATAGGAACATGATGGATGAGGTGACAGAGAGAGGCAGCATATACACTAGGAGTACTCAAATATAAACCGTGAAGGGCCGGAAAGGGTGATAATTTGGCAATATGCCAATCGAAGTGTAATTTTTAGTAAAAAAAACAAGTATTACAAATTAAATGTCATTTACATTTCTACATAAATTAAAATATCTCATTGAGGAAAACAAGATATGACTCCTGTCATGAATACGTATAAAACAAACATTTGAAGGGGTAAAGAACATTACTTTTATACAAATACACACCAAATTAATAAATGCTTAAAACGCCAAAATTATACAAATTGAGATATTCCCTCACATAGACTTTGGGATTGTCTCTACAAGCTGTCTGTGTATCATTTGCATGGAGACAAGCGGCAGTATAGATGTGCTGACACAACTGAAACACAAATAAAGAAAAAACATTTTTCAATTTGGTCCGCTCAAGCCTCATATAGGCAATTAATTGGCTGGTCCACTGTGCACTGATGTCACTTGCAGTTCAAATTACAGTAATTCCTTGATACACCGCAGTTTGTTTATCGCGGTTTCACTACATCGCGGATTTTTTAATTTTGAAAATTTGTGAAAAAAAAACTATGACAAAAGACGCAACTTATAGTCCGAAAAATACGGTACATTTGATTTTCAGCACATTATGAGGCTGCATTTTATTCACAGTACAGAGCACATAAGAAACAACAGTGGTCATGGCCTTATTTAAGATGTAAATCAATTAAATACTTGGACCCTCCATTGTTAAAGTTAAAGTCCCAATGATCATCGTCACACACACATCTGGGTGTGGGTGAAATTTGTCCTCTGCATTTAACCCAGGGGTGTCCAAACTTTTTGCAAGGAGGGCCAGATTTGATAAAGTGAAGGGGCCCGGGGGCCAGGAGTTTTTTTGGACATTTTTTTAACTACAATTTCATCCAAATAAACACTGTTATAAAACAAATTTCATTCTCTCAATTGTCTCTATTTTTTAAATGACAAAATAACCAAATATATGCCACTCAGGCAGATGTGAACAACTCTAAAAACACAAATTCTGCCTTTCATTCATATCTGAAGAGTCCGATAACATTGAACAAACTGTATGAAATACCTTAAATTTACATGAGTTTAAAATTATTTTCACCTCATGAACATTTTAAACAGGAGTTATAAGTAATACATAAAATACGATAACATTGAACAAACTGTATGAAATGCCTTAAATTTACATGAGTTTAAAATTATTTTCGCCTCATGAACATTTCACGCAAGGTTCACGCAGCCGGTTCGCGCATACCCTTTTTACAACGGGTTTATTTCCGCATTTGACTTGCGCATGCTCCGCATAGCAGGACAGCTGGAGTCATGTTCTCGCTGTGAAATCACGCCGGGTCGCGCGAGATTACATTTCTGCGGCATAAATATAAAATAGCTTTGGTACGTGTGTATTAAAGCGCTGGTCAACAATGGCGGCGGGCCACATACTAAAGATTTTATCACAGAGGCTGCGGGCCTGATGAAATTTGACCACGGGCCGCAATTGGCCCGCGGGCCGGACTTTGGACATGTCTGATTTAACCCATCCCCATGTGATTTTGATCCATCCACTGTGGGAGAGGGGAGCAGTGAGCAGCAGCGGTGCCGCGCCCGGGAATCATTTGGTGATTTAACCCCCCAATTCCAACCCTTAATGCTGAGTGCCAAGCAGGGAGGCAATGGGTTCCATTTTTATAGTTTGAACCCACAACCTTCCAGTCTCAGGGGGGACACTCTACTACTAGGCCACTTGGGGGGGTTCTATTCACTTTATGACCAAAGCACTGACTCTCAATAATACAAGCTCTTGACCAGAACAAGCAAGGCAGTAGAATAGGTGATGAATAAGACAATCACAAGCAGACCTAAAAGAATCTTAGTTCGTAGGCGCCTAACGATTTATCTATTTATAATACATGTATTGATGTGTCAGCCCTGTGATCCAGCTGTATCGATCTGCGCTGAACTAGTACAGTGATGCAGGCCACACATCGAAACAACATAATTTTTATGCTATTGATTGACTGAATTGCTGTAAATGTAAGTTTGAACGTTATTTTGAGAATTTTTCTATCGTGCACGACATCTCCAGTCGGCACCTAGGATTTATTTCAAGCACATAATATGGATCATGGAGGTGAGAAAAAGGAAATTTTTAACCCCAAACAATGTGTTTGTTTTGTGTAGAAAGATTTGGGATTTTACAAGAAAGGGGAGCATCTTGACTGTTGTATAGACTTTGCAAATGCTGAGTGAAATATAATGGAAACACGACAATTTGTCGACAAATCTCAACCAGAGCCAAGACAACATAAACGGCAATGTTACAAGAGTCAAATCTACAAAATATATGTGAACCTGCTGCTTTGTTGTATCTTGTTAGGGCAGCAGTGTTGATTTACTATGAGAGATCATGTGACAGTTACACATTACAGTATAGGTGCCTGAAAAATAGATCCAGTCCAGTCAATCACATCAAAATTTCTCACTTGATTTTTCTTCCAATTAAATTAACCACTGACCTTTCAGTCCATCCATCCATCCATCCATCCATCCATCCATCCATCCATCCATCCATCCATCCATCCATCCATCCATCCATCCATCCATCCATCTTCTTCCGCTTATCCGGGGTCGGATCGCGGCGACAGCAGCTTTAGGAGGGACTCCCAGACCTCCCTCTCCCCAGCCACTTCATCCAGCTCATCCCAGGGGATCCCAAGGCGTTCCCAGGCCAGCCGAGAGACAGTCTCTCCAGCTCGTCCTGGGTCGTCCCCGGGGTCTCCTACCAGTGGGACATGCCCAGAACACCTCCCCAGGGAGGCGTCCAGGAGGCATCCTGATGAGATGCCCGAGCCACCTCATCTGGCTCCTCTCAACGAGGAGGAGCAGCGGCTCTACTCAGAGTCTCTCCCGGATGACCGAGCTTGTCACCCTATTTCTAAGGGAGAGCCCGGACACCCTGCGGAGAAAACTCATTTCGGCCGCTTGTATCCTGGATCTCGTTCTTTCGGTCACGACCCATAGCTTGTGACCATACGTGAGGGTAGGAGCGTAAATCGACCGGTAAATCGAGAGCTTTGCCATTTGGCTCAGCTCTCTCTTCACCACGACGGACCGGTACAGAGTCCGCATTACTGCCAACGCTGCACCTATCCGCCTGTCGATCTCGCGCTCCATCCTGCTCTCACTCGTAAACAAGACCCCAAGATACTTGAACTCCTCCACTTGGGGCAGGATCTCATCCCTGATCCGGAGAGGGCATTCCACCCTTTTCCGACCGAAGACCATGGACTCAGATTTGGAGGTGCTGACCCTCATCCCAACCGCTTCACACTGCGAACCGCTCCAGTGAAAGCTGGAGATCACGGACTGAAGAAGCCAACAGCACCACGTCATCTGCAAAAAGCAGTGACGCGATGCTGAGGTCCCCAAACCGGACCCCCTGAACGCCTCGGCTGCGCCTAGAAATTCTGTCCATAAAAATTATGAACAAAATCTGTGACAAAGGGTAGCCTTGGCGGAGTCCAACCCTCACTGGGAACGAATCCGACTTACTGCCGGAAATGCAGACCAAACTCTGGCATCGGTGATACAGGGACCGAACCGCCCTTATCAATTGGCTCGGCACCCCGTACTCCCGAAGCACCCTCCAGAGAACCTCCCGAGGGACACGGTCGAACGCCTTCTCCAAGTCCACAAAACACATGTGGACTGGTTGGGCGAACTCCCATGCACCCTCGAGGATCCTGCCGAGGGTGTAGAGCTGGTCCACTGTTCCACGGCCAGGACGAAAGCCACACTGCTCCTCCTGAATCCGAGGCTCAACCTCCCGACGGATCCTCCTCTCCTGAATAGACCTTACCAGGGAGGCTGAGGAGTGTGATTCCCCTGTAATTGGAACACACCCTCCGGTCCCCCTTCTTAAAGAGGGGAACCACCACCCCAGTCTACTAATCCAGAGGCACCGTCCCCGATGCCCACGCAATGCTGTAGAGGCGTGTCAGCCATGACAGCCCCAAAACATCCAGAGCCTTTAAGAACTCCGGACGGATCTCATCCACCCCCGGGGCCTTGCCACCGAGGAGTTTTTTAACTACCTCAGTGACTTTGACCTCCGAGATTGGAGAGTCCGCCTCAGAGTCCTCAGGCCCTGCTTCCACAATGGAAGGCGTGTCGGTGGAATTGAGGAAGTTTTCGAGGTATTCCCCCCACCGACTCACGACATCCCGAGTTGAGGTCAGCAGCACACCATCTCCACTGTAAACAGTGTTGACCGTGCACTGCTTCCCCCTCCTGAGACGCCGGATGGTGGACCAGAATTTCCTCGAAGCCGTCCGGAAGTCATTCTCCATGGCCTCGCCAAACTCCTCCTACGCCCGGGTTTTTGCCTCAGCAACCGCCGAAGCCGTGTTCCGCTTGGCCATCCGGTACCTGTCAGCAGCCTCCGGAGTCCCGCAGGCCAAAACGGGACTCCTTCTTCAGCTTGACGGCATCCCTTACCGCCGGTGTACACCAGCGGGTTCGGGGATTGCCGCCACGACAGGCACCAACAACCTTACGGCCACAGCTCCGGTCGGCTGCCTCAACAATGGAGGCGCGGAACAAGGTCCACTCGGACTCAATGTCCCCCGCCTCCCCCGGGACGTGGGAAAAGCTCTGCCGGAGGTGGGAGTTGAAGCTCTTCCTGACAGGGGATTCTGCCAGACGTTCCCAGCAGACCCTCACAGAGCGTTTGGGTCTGCCAGGTCGGACCGGCATCTTCCCCCACCATCGGAGCCAACCCACCACCAGGTGGTGATCAGTTGACAGCTCCGCCCCTCTCTTCACCCGAGTGTCCAAAACATGCGGCCGCAAATCCAATGACACGACTACAAGGTCGATCAACGAAATGCGGCCTAGGGTGTCCTGGTGCCAAGTGCACACATGGACACCCTTATGGTTGAACATGGTGTTCATTATAGAAAATCCGTGTCGAGCACAGAAGTCCAATAATAGAACACAGCTCGGGTTCAGATCGGGGGGGCCGGTCCTCCCAATCACGCCCTTCCAGGTCTCACTGTCATTGCCCACGTGAGCATTGAAGTCACCCAGTAGAACGATGGAGTCCCCAGAAGGAGCGCTCTCCAGCACTTCCTCCAGGGACTCTAAGAAGGGTGGGTACTCTGAACTGCCGTTCGGTGCATAGACACAAACAACAGTCAGGACCCGTCCCCCCACCCGAAGGCGGAGGGAGGCTACCCTCTCACTCACCGGGGTGAACCCCTATGTGCTGGCGCCCAGCCGGGGGGCAATCTTCCAGAGTGGAAGAGAGTCCAGCCCCTCTCGAGAGGGCTTGTACCAGAGCCCAAACTATGTGTGGAGGCAAGTCCGACTATGTCTAGTCGGAACCTTTCTGCCTCACACACCAGCTCGGGCTCCTTTCCAGCCAGAGAGGTGACATTCCATGTCCATAGAGCCAGCCTCTGCAGCCGGGGATCAAACCGCCAAGCTCACTATGCACCCGACCCCTTTGGCCCCTCCTATAGGTGGTGAGCTCATTGGAAGGGGGACCCACGTCTTCTTTTCGGGTTATGCCCGACCGGACCCCATGAGCGAAGGCCCGGCCATCAGGCGCTCGCCTTTGAGCCCCACCTCCAGGCTTGGCTCCAGAAGGGGCCCCAGTGACCCGCGTCCGGGCGAGGGAAAACGACATCCATATATTTTTTTCGTCGTAAGGGGTCTTCTGAGCCGTGCTTTGTCTGGCCCCTCACCTAGGACCCTTTTGCCATGGGTGACCCTACCAGGGGCATGAAGCCCCAGACAACATGGCTCCTAGGATGATAGGGGCACGCAAACCCCTCCACCACGATAAGGTGACGACTCAGGGAGGGGTGACCTTTCAGTCTTACGGTGGAAAACAATGGAGTCTACATTGGGCTCATCAGCTCATTACAGTGATGGGCACACTCATTCAAAGAAGGGACAGAATACATGTACAGTAGTTATTACAGTGAGCTGAACACAAACCTGTTGTCTCCATTAGTGTGGTAGGACATTCTGTGATGTTCCATAGGCAACAACGGCATTACAATGAAACGGTTATCACACCCTACCTATCCCGGGTCTTTTTTTTGGGGTCTTCCTTTTTTTTTAGTATCACCTGCATTGTCTGCAGGAATGAAGTTTAACCATTATGCAATGAAATGGTAGAATTATATCATGGACACCGAGTATTCACTTCTAACCAGTGGATTGTTGTTTCTCTAAGGAGGATAAGTGGTATAGAAAATTTACATTTTTGACAGAATTCTAAATAACTGAAACTGCTGGATCAAAAACAAATCAATATGGGATAACATTTTTACAAAACAAGCACTTTTAACTAATATTGCTAAATTGATTGCACACATATGTACATATCTAAGCGCACGAACGCACGCACGCACATGCGCACACACATGCGCACACACATGCGCACACACATGCGCACACACATGCGCACACACACACACACACACACACACACACACACACACACACACACACAGACAAACGCGCACACACTCCCCACACTGTTTCAATACCTCTCCTACGCTTCGTTGATTAAAGCCTGTGCAAAAACAATCAGTTTGACAACCGCTAGGATTAAAAAAAAATTCAACTGTAATTAAATTTATCCTCTTATTACTGCATGCTAGATTAAACAGTTAATGATATTGAGTTTGGACTGTAGAAAGTAATTTAAGTTATTGTCACACAACATGTTGCCACTAAAATACAAACGAACTCTAAAAACAGTCAAGCAATAAGGATTATTTGCTTTTTTAAATTAATTGATAATTCTTGTGACCATGACATTGAATTGTAGGCGGCTAGGTGGCGCATTGGGTAGCACGTCCGCCTCACAGTTAGAAGGGTGTGGGATCGATTCCGCCCTCCCTGTGTGGAGTTTGCATGTTCTCCCCTGGCCCGCGTGGGTTTTCTCCGGGCACTCCGGTTTCCTCCCACATCTCAAAAACATACTTGGTAGGCCGATTGAGCACTCCAAATTGTCCCTAGGTGTGAATGTGAGTGCAAACGTTTTTTTGTCTCTGTGTGCCCTGTGATTGGCTGGCAACCGGTTCAGGGTGTCCCCCGCCTACTGCACGATGACGGCTAGGATAGGCTCCAGCACGCCCGCGACCCCCGTGGGGACAAAGCGGTTCAGAAAATGGATGGATATATTCTCGTATTTTCCGGACCAAAAGGCTCACCGGATTATAAGGCGCACCTTCAATGAACGGCCTATTTTAAAACTTTGCCCATATATAAGGCGCACCGTATTATAAAGTGCATAAAATAGAAGCTATACTGCAACAAACTGCGGTTGACTAGGGTTGCGATATGCATCCACTAGCCAATAACCAATGGGCCCTCTGTAAAGAATCGCATTTCTCAAACTATCCTATAAAATGATCAGAACTGACTAAATTTCGATCTAACACCTTGGTACTGCTTACTTATGTTTCCCTTCCATATCGATCCATAAATGTACTCGAAACATTAACAGAGCAGCCAATTTTGACGTGAAATAGCCTCGTGCGTATAGCAGCTATTACTATAGCATTAGCCACCCGCAAACTCCCTTGAGCCTCAGCAAAGTGTAAACAGTCGCGTTTCTCAAACAAGGGCTTAAAAATTATCAGAACTGACTAAAGTTCGATCTAACACCTTGGTACTGCTTACCTATGTTTCCCTTCCGTATCGATCCGTAAATGTACTCGAAACATTAACAGAGCAGCCTATTTTGACATGAAATAGCATTGTGCGTATAGCAGCTATCACTATAGCATCAGCCACCCGCAAACTCCCATGAGCCTCAGCTCGCAGAATCCCATGAGCCTCAGCAAAGTGTAAACAATCGCGTTTCTCAAACGAGGGCTTAAAAAATGATCAGAATTGACTAAAGTTCGATCTAACACCTTGGTACTGCTTACCTATGTTTCACTTCCGTATCGATCCGTAAATGTACTCGAAACATTAACAGAGCAGCCTATTTTGACATGAAATAGCCTCGTGCGTATAGCAGCTATTACTATCGCATTAGCCACCCGCAAACCCCCATGAGCCTCAGCCCGCAGACTCCCATGAGCCTCAGCAAAGTGTAAACAATCGCGTTTCTCAAACGAGGGCTTAAAAAATGATCAGAATTGACTAAAGTTCGATCTAACACCTTGGTACTGCTTACCTATGTTTCACTTCCGTATCGATCCGTAAATGTACTCGAAACATTAACAGAGCAGCCTATTTTGACATGAAATAGCCTCGTGCGTATAGCAGCTATTACTATCGCATTAGCCACCCGCAAACCCCCATGAGCCTCAGCCCGCAGACTCCCATGAGCCTCAGCAAAGTGTAAACAATCGCGTTTCTCAAACGAGGGCTAAAAAAATTATCGGAACTGACTAAACAACAAAGCATCCTATTTTGACATAAAATAGCCTCACAGGTACAACAGTTATTTATTCAGTGACGCCCCCTGACCACGGTTGCCGTAATGCTGGTAAGCGATGTGACCTTGTAATTTACTAGTTGTACTAAAACGTCCTGAAAATTTTGGCAGAGCACTGTGTACAACCAGTATGGATCAACAAATTCATAAATTGATCCATAAATAAGGCGCACCGGACTATAAGGCGAACTGCCGGCTTTTGAGAAAATTTTAGGCGCGCCTTATAGTCCGGAAAATACGGTACATGAATTACCCCACAAAAAGAAACAGACCACATACAGGCAGCTAAGTAGGCAAAGGAGTGAATGACACAATGATGGGTACTGTGGTATCTCAGATAATTTGGAAAGGTTTCTGGTGCCTCGCTGTTAGTCATAACTATGATGTCTTCATAAATTGTTGCATTTTCCACATATACTTTCATCCCTGACCCTCCAATCCAAAATAACGTACCAAAAGACTGAACCACTGCTGCCTTAAATGCATGTGAATAAATTTATTTACTGTATGTAAATGTAGAGTCTGCACTATATGTGATGATTCATGTCCAGTGTTGATTCTAATCCAGCCTCCTACCGTTTTGTACATCTAAAATATGATGTTTATCGAGAGTCCATCCTCCAATGTTGGAAGCATCCATCTCGTAGCCTTGTAGAATGGCCGTTCTCTTCTCCCACAGGATCAGGTCCAGGCAAGACTCATATTCGAACCCCACCGACACTAAGGGACAAAGCGAGTTCATGGTCAATTAATTATTCAACTGCTTTGTGGACCTGTGCTCCCCCCAAATAAATACAGTAATCCCTCGCTACATCGCGGTTTGTTTATTGCGGTTTCACTACATCGTGGATTTTTTTTCTAAATCAAAAAAAAATTCAAATTCAAAATAAAACTTCTAGTTTGGAGAATAAGGCACGAAGGTTGCCTACACGCCAGCAGAAGGCAGGGAGTGTCCATACAATTGCAGTGCATACACTTGTACCTTTTTATAAAAAATGTTTATAATGATGAAACATATTTAGTGTTGTTCCTTGTTATAGAAAAATTGTTATAATAATAAAAGAGTTCTAAAAACATATTTACAGTATGTACACTTTTACCTTGTTATAAAAAAATATAATAATAATAAAAGCTGTTCTAAAAACATATTTACAGTATGTATTAAGAACTATCCATGTTGTGTTATTCAGTCGTGTTTTTTGATTTGAGGTAGAGTGCTTTATTTTGTAGGCCGTTTTCAGGCGATACCACTTCCTGTTTCACGTTCGTGTGCATACATGTTACAGTGGTACCGCAGTCATTGACGATGTAAGTGGGTCTAACCCTAACAAGAGAAATGAACAATCACATATGTCTAACCTTTAGGACAATGTAGTATTGCTCCAAATGTTGGTTTACATTCCTTAAAAGGTCAGTTTTCACGTGTTAGCACGATCATGAATTAGCATCTTTCCGCTAACTTGTTAGCCTGACCAGTACGTCTTGTTAACATGTTACACGCTCACGCGTTTAATATTTATATTTTCAATATTTATACAAACATTTCTGTGTTATTTACACTATTAATGTATTATTTGCATGTTTGAAACAATTATTTAATGTTCTAATAATAAAACATGCACTTAAATGGTTTCATACACATTTCTTGACACGCACAAAAAATGTCCAGATGAGCGGGTGACCCTACTTCGCGGATTTCACTTATTGCGGGTGTTTTTTGGAACCAATTATCCGCGACAAACGAGGGATTACTGTATTAGGACGATCCTGTCATTCAAAGAAAAGCAATCACTGGTTTAAAACCACAGAGAGAGGGTTTTGACCTCTATCTTTCTGCCTTATCAACTGACTCCCGCTGTTGCTTTTCTAAGGGTGCCCCCGATGACATACACACACACACACACGCACGGACACACGGACACACGGACACACACACACACACACACACACACACACACACACACACACACACACACACACACACACACACACACACTTACCAACTGCCTCTGATAGTCCATAAACACGTTGGCCATAAGCATCTGTCTTGTCCCAAATGAAGGTGTAAGAAAGATTTGGCTGAGCCGGGAACCATTTTTGGAAGAGACGTCCCACCACAGCCACCATCAAATGAACCTGAAGCAAATAAGAATTGTATCTTTCCCTTAACATATCTTCATGAATATATTTCATATCTCACCTTCATCAGGTTAAAAGGTATAGATGACTGTGTCATGGTGACTTTGAGGACTGATTTATAACCTGCAGCTCTTGAACTTAGGTAGATCAGGTTGAGATAACTGCCAGGGATTGCAGTGTCTTCTTGTAAAACCTGTGGATTAGAATACAATCCAAAACCACTATGATTGAATAGGACTAAAACATTTGAGTCAAACATTTGGGTAAAAAATTAATCAAGCCACAATTTGGGTGAATTTAACCAAACGTTCTAGTTTTCTTTGTACAAAACAACCCCCTTTTTTGTTTTTTGGGTTTGGTCAAATTGACCCAAATAGTGGATCATCATTTGGTCATTTTGACCCAAATTGGATTTTTTTGAACCCATCTGTTTTTAGAATGCAATTATCTTTATAGCCTTATTTTTATTGCTATCCTCTATTGGCAAATAATTTTGAAATCTACGTGTTTTCTGTACAGTTCAAGTATAAGGTTATCATGAAAGTGATTATGATGGGAGTGTATGATAAATACAAATACCTTCACCTATTTTGCACCCTAATTAGCTGGTGACCAGCCCAGGGTCTACCCTACTTCTTGCTCAGTTCGCTGGATAGGCTCAAGCTCACTCATGCAAAAAATGGATGCTGTGATGGATAGATGGACGGACCATCCATCCATTTTCGGAACCGCTTCGCCCCCAGCCATCATCGGGCAGCAGGCGGGGGACAACCTGAACCTGTTGCTAGCCAATCACAGGGCACACAGAGACGAACAACCATCCGCACTCGCACTCACACCTAGGGACAATTTGGAGTGCTCAATCCGTCTACCAAGCATGTTTTTGGGATGTGGGAGGAAACCGGGGTGCCTGGAGAAAACCCACGCGGGCTCGGGGAGAACATGGAAACTCCACACAGGGAGGGTGGAATCGATCCCGCACCCTACTAACTGTGAAGCAGACGTGCTACCCAGTGCACCACCATTAGATGGACGGACCATCATAATGTTAATCGGGCAGTCATTGGAGATGACTCAAAACTGGGAGAAAAATACTTGATGATCTACCACAGATTTAAAATAGTGAGATGCAGCCAAGTTTTGTTCATTTTGATTGAAAACACGGTCAAGTGTGTTGGTAATAAAATCTGGCTGCACTTGAAACATCCTTTCAAGTAATGTCTCCTAAACAGCGGGGAAGAGTCTTTGAAGACATGTTCACGTACATATTTTATCAGGTGTACCTGCAGGTGAAGGACAAGCAGGAGGGCTGCTTTGATTTAGATCATGACACACTCAGCATACCAGTCCCTACTTGACCTGTTGATGTTCACTGTGACTTTTTTTATTCATTAGTTTTAAATGTGCTATATTTTAATTGTATAGACACATGACTTCTATGATTTTGCCTTTTCAAGACAAAGGTATGCAACATGTTGAATATTTAGTGTGCATATGCGCATTTGCATATAGTATTAAAACTTTGAATGTGTGGGTTTTACTGAGTGCAAGACCAACAGCATAAGTTGAATGTGACCTAGTGTTCAACCAGAAGGAGGTGAGCACTTGGCAGCCACATAAAAAGGAAAGAACTGTGATGTCAATAGTGGGACACCTCAGAGTTGGTGGAATGTGGGGGATGATTTAAAAAAGCCAGTGGGAAAGGGAGGAACAATAAAAATGCTAATCTGCAAAAGCTCAACTGAAAGGGCTTTGGAATGGAGGGTCACTCTTTTGAATCACATACAAGGGTAAATTCCAAAATGTGTCTGCCACACATACTGAACATTACCAGAGAGAGAAGAGACAAGAGAAAGCAATTTTTCGACAACAGACAACCAGGAGCTTGATTTTTTTTTTTAAATCCTGTTCTTTTGGTTTGATCGATGAAATCAAGACAGATTATTCATTACCTAAGAACATTAAATCATTGTTTCAAACATCTAAATAATACATTAATAGTATAAATAAAATACAGAATATCTCGTATAAATATTGAAAATATAAATACGTGTGTGCATGTAACATGTTAAGAAGTACTGGGCAGGCTAATGAGTTAGTGGAAAGATGCTAATTTGCAATCTTGCTAACACGTGAAAGCGGACCTCTAAAGGAATGTAAAAGAACATTTGGAGCAATACTACATAGTCCTAAAGGTTAGACACGTGATCATTCATTTCTCTTGTTAGGGTTAGACCCACTTACATCGTCAATGACTGCGGTACCACTGTAACATGTATGCACACAAATGTGAAACAGGAAGTGGTATCGCCTGAAAACAGCCTACAAAATAAAGCAGTGTACCTCAAATCAAAAAACAAGACTGAATAACACAACATGGAGAGTTCTTAATACATACTGTAAATGCTTTTAGAACAGATTTTATTATTATATTTTTTATAACAAGATAAAAGTGGGCGGCTCAGTGTCGCACGGGTAGCACGTCCGCCTCACAGTTAGGAGGGTGCGGGTTTGATTCCACCTCCGGCCCTCCCTGTGTGGAGTTTGCATGTTCTCTCCGTGTCCGCGTGAGTTTTCTCCGGGCACTCCAGTTTCCTCCCACATCCCAAAAACATGCTTGGTAGGCCAATTGAAGACTCTAAATTGTCCCTAGGTATGGGTGCGAGTGCGGATGGTTGTTCGTCTCTGTGTGCCCTGCGATTGGCTGGCAACCGATTCAGGGTGTCCCCCGCCTGCTGCCCGATGACGGCTGGGATAGGCTCCAGCACGCCTGCAACCCCCGTGGGGACAAAGCGGTTCAGAAAATGGATGGATGGATGTATTTTTCTTTCATCCCACACCCCTCGTGAGAATTGGTGCATGACTAAAACGTGTGGACCTCATGGTCATCAAAGTTGTCCTTCCTTGATCTATTTTGATTCCATTTGTTAGATTTTTTTTATACTGCACTATTGCCTTTTCATCAGCCACACATTTATTGTCTATTGCAGATCCATTACATCTTCTTTAGACAGGCCTTATCACACCCTCCCCTCCCCAATACATTAATTTTTTTTTTTATTCTCGAAAAGTACATATAATGCCGTTTTGTTTTGTTTTGTTTCATTTCGTTTTTGTTTCGTTTTAGAATAATGTTATTCTGTTTTGTTTCACATGCTAAGATGAATTGGACCGGTGAGCATCGCGCTTTCATTGTGGAAACGTTTAGCAAGGATGAATCTGTAACTGCAACACAACGAGCGTTCCGTTTGCGCTTCAGACTTGGTAGACATGATCCCGTACCTGCTCGAAACACGATCTTGTTATGGGTTACTAACTCCGTAGCCAGTGGATCATTGAAACGAAAATCAACCGGCCCACATCGCACCGCCAGAACCCCAGAAGATGTGGCAGCGGTAAGACCAAAATAACATAATTCGAAAAGGAAACGAAAAGGAAATGAAACAAAAAAAGGCATTATATGTACTTTTCAAAAATAAAAATAAAACTTTTTTGTCTCTTTAATTTATTTGCATTTTATTAAACCTACAAATGTGTCAGATCATTTTGCCACACGCCGTAGCAGTTTGTATGTTATGCAAAAACAAAAGGTCTGTTAAATCTGTTTTTGTAATGAATACCTGTGGAAACGCTGGCAAAAACCATTTAGTCCCTCTAAAGAGAAGGAAATCAGTAATAATGCTGACCAAAAAAACAACACAGATAACAGATGTCTGCGGTGAATATATTTCATAATAAAAACATAACCTTGAGCTCCAAGCCATTTTTTTTCATTTCATTTCAAGTCAACACCATATGCTTAAAAAACAATAAATGTCATCCCATTTATGCACTATTGGGCATGCACGCATGATGGATGATGCTGATTTGTTGCTCTTCATTAACATTTAAATTTGATCACTTTAAAATGTCAGATTTGCGTGCAGAGAGAACGCGAGACAGCATCCTTGCCCCATATGTCCATCTAGCCTCCTATTTAGTATTTCTGACCTGGGTTTCTGGTATGATGGGGCCATCCTCAGGTGAACTTCTGTAGAACATTGACAGTGGGGGTGCGACAATGACAGGACTAGGTCTGACAAAACCACTCAGATCACAGCTGGGAATGTCATTCTCCTCCTGAAACAAATGTCAGTTAGATATTTCCATTATTAGTTGTCACTGACTATGCAGCAATAACAAGGCCTATATGAGGTGTCTCAGCAAAGGTCCAGGACTGGTGTCACAGTAACAACATTTAATTTCAGGATTTCAAATCCAAACTCCAAATTTTCCCATTTGAAGTAATCCCACAAGAGACTGACTAATGCTTGTTGCCAGCCTTCTCTGTCATACCTTAATGCAACAAAAATGCTGCCGATTAGGTCAATAAGAATAATACAGTTTATCCAACCACCTAGTTGTCGTGGCATTTACGTAAGTTAATTTATTGGACAACATTTTCTATTGAACTATCTCTTTTGTTTTTTTCAAATACAGTGGAGCCTTGGTTTTGGCTGTTCGAGAAGTGAATTGTTCGAATCCCGAATCATGTTTTCCCATTACAAATTATAGAAAAAAAATCAGTTACTAGCCGAAAAAAAAAAATCGCCTTTTTTAAGCATTTTTTTCATTTGTGCATTTTTGTCCGATCGCGCAACTGCAGCGCACCACCGAATGCGCAACTGTAGCGCGTCGCCGACCGCGCAACTGCACCACGCTGGTCGCATTATTGTGACAGAGCCGTCGCTGAAATGTAGAAAATATTTTTAAAGTCCTGATTCCTTTCCAAATTTTAAGAGGACCTCAGTGTGCAGGGAGCTTAATTTTGTCCGATCGCGCAACTGCAGCGCACCACCTAGCGCGCAACCGTAGCGCGATGCCGACCGCGCAACTACACCACGCTGGTCGCATTATTATGACAGATCCGTCGCTGAAATCTAGAAAATATTTTCAATGTCCTAATGTACTTTCCAACAGAGTGCAGGGAGCTTAATTTTGTCCCATCACGCAACCGCAGCGTGCTGGGCGCTCACTGTCACATTGCTTTAAGAGCCTCTTTTTTAGGATGGCTTTACTGCTCCCACTTGCTTCATTTGGAGGCATGGTTAGAGTTGATGCAATCCTCAGAGTAACGAGAATGTAACTAATGGAGTCAGTTGGCATACGGGTCCTCTCGGCTCATCTCGCGAGGTTCGACAAGTGAAATTTCGTCCGACATCCGAAGCAAAAAAATCTAAATTTTTTTGTTCGAATACTGATTTGTTCGAGAACCGGAACGTTTGAAAATCGAGGCTCCACGGTAGTAGGATTTTTTTTTTTTTTTTTCAAAAAGGCAGTGTACAGTGTAAATTGAGAGGATTGTTATAAAGCGTATTTTGTACTAGGGATGCATCTGTGCCTGAGCCAGTAATGAAAACATACATAGCTCACCTTCTTCATGGCCAGAGTGTCCATCACATAGAATACATTCCAAGGCACCCACACAGTTTGATACTGGGTCAAGAACGGTGCACGTTCGAAACGTAATGTCAGGGATGCTCCACCATTGGCCAGTAAATCGAACCTGCAGCATATAGGATATGAATGAAATTGAAATAAAAAAAACATTTGGACAATAGATGTCACTCGGCTGCGTCTGAAAATATAAAAAACTTGTTTAAAATCAAACTTGGCATATCCAACTGGGCAAATATAAATAGTTGCTGAGTGAAATCAAAACCATATTATCAGTCGCTTAAAAAAATAGTGACTGAAATTACTTGCATTTCACTGTTTATACTTTGCATACATTCTATTATAAAACCAAACATAATTTTGAGTGCATGACTGATTAAAATAATCTAATAGTTATATTTTTTCCTGAATTCATATGTAATTATTTTTTTAAAGGTCGTCCTGTGTGTTTTGAAATAAAACCACGAGCAAAAACTGTTAATCTCCTCCAGTTAGCATTGTTAACATATTAAAATCTTTGACTTAAAATCTTTTAAGCGTTTGCTACAATAGCTTCACAAATTTCTACTAAACAGTGTGCCAAAAATATAAATCAGTAAATCATAAAGCAGATTACAAGAATAATGCAAACATATATGTGACTTTATCGCTTAAATGTTCACGTTTCATGAAAAAATATGGAAACATGTGGACTGCATTTCTTGAGCATTGAACTTACAAAGACACAATACCAAATAAA